>NC_143389.1:1408690-1562989 GCF_980474605.1 Leiobunum rupestre
AAGTCGCTAGATAACTTAGGCCTAGCTGATTATTAGTTATTATTATTACTTAGTTATTTTGCGGCTAAGATCACCTGGACAATTTAAACATCTTAATAAACTAACTAATTATCATGTGTACTTGCACAGCTATTCAAAAATTAAGGTCAACCTTGCAGCTCAGGTTTTGAGTGAAACTGTGGCTAATGCTATCGAGCACCTCTTAGCAACAAAGAAAAATAATTACAAAGAAACTGTACAATTCATTAGAATTTTCAACAAGTTCTTTGATCTTTGCAATGTAAAGAACAGAGTTGAAGGAATACACCACCGTAATAAAAACAAACTTCCTTATACTAATAAAGAGGATGAACGCTTGAAGGTAAGGATTATGATTTACCCGGTTCGTGCCATGGTTTTAATCTACGTGTAATTTTAATAATTTTAGTGGTACGACTTTATCCAGTACCTGAATAAATGGGAAACTGAAGTTTTAAACAGGCCTGGAAAATTCAGTAAAATCGAAAGAGACTCTATGCTTTTAAGCAAGCAGACAATTGAAGGACTCAAGATAACAGGTAATTTATAATAATAATTAGCTAGGGTAATACCCTAGGCACCACCACAGGCCCAACTTTTGTTGCTTTATTTAGGAGTGGCCGGGTTATATTGCGTAGGAGGGTGGTGGCTAGCCCTTCACATCCCACGTGAGCTAACAGTCAGCTCCCCACACTTACTATTACCGTTAACTTCAGCAGGTTTTTAAGGGAAGGGGAAACCAAAGATCTTTGGCGAAAACCCCTTTAACCAGTGGGGAGAGGACTTGAAGGAGTGGTTTCCAAATTTTCACTTAGTGCGACAAGCTGAGATTGAACCCGGCTCCTCTTACTGCGAGGCGAAAGCACTAACCACCCCACCTTAAAAGTGTTTGAAACATTTAGCAAATGATTAACAATTTCATGATTATTTTTAGCACTTTCAACTGTGGAAGTAGTTAAATTCATGTTGAACAAAGGAGCTGAATATGTACTAACACAACATCTGAACCAAGATGCTCTTGAACAATACTTTGGCAGACATCGAGCAGCTGGTGGTAGAAACAGCAACCCGACAGTTTGGCACTATGGTGCAAACAAAGACACATTTAAATCTCTAAAAGGAATAGTTTTGGATGCCGTTTGTGGAAATACACAGGATCCATTGAAAGGAACTGTGAAAGATATAACTGGAGTAGATATAGGAAATGATAATGAAAAAATGGAACACAATATGCTCTGAATATAACCCTTTATCTATGTAAAGATTGCCACATATACAAATGGGAAAATACTAGACCCATAAATTAAAAAAATATTGCATTAATTTGTCGGTGGTATTTTATCATTTCATTTCAGGAGAACAAACCAAAAATATCACAATAGCTGCAAACTATAAGAATTGCTAAAATAGATCTGGATCATCTGCCAAAAAACTTAAATCGAAGCTTTTATTTTTCAGATTGACACTTTCATCGTTATTTTTATGTGGTTGATGTTTTACTTTTGGCTTTTAGGAGGTGATTTTCTAGGACGCAATAGGTTTTCATTTTGTTTAGGCATGTTGCTTGTCTTTTTAGGGGTTTTGACTGTATTATACAAACTTTCTTGTTCAGCCTTTTCTTTTAGTTTTTTTCGTAGTGCCTTCTTTGCACGTATACTTGATTTCGTAATGTGTTGGAATAATTCTGTGATGTCCCTTGTAAGACATTTACCCCGTGTATTTAAAAAAGTATCGAGCATGTGGTTTAGCCATTTTCCGAAATCAGTCCCCAGGTGTAAATTCGCCCATTCTTGGGAAACTTTGGCATCTTCTAATGCTTCTTTAGTTGCGTTTTTTTTCATTTCTTGGTTTCTAATTAATTGATAGTTAACACAGTAATGCTTGTCAGAAATTTTTTTGATTTTCAATAACAATTCATAAAATTCATCAGAGATATTAATTTATCCTCCACGAGATAACTTATTAATCCATGCTTCAGTCTCATCCAATGTTAAGTGGCCTTCTTTAGTGAGTTTATCGATTGTTTCTTGGGGACATTTTTTTCTAATTAAGCTTCTAACAACGTAACCACCCACATATCGAAGCACACCATTATTAACTCTTTCCTTAACTTTATTTTCCTCAGAACCCGAATGCGCTTCTTTCTCAATTGCTTGCTTCAGTTTTTCTTATACTCTATTGATTCCAATTCGAAACATTGCCATCAGCCGTCCAAAAAAATTTGAAGAATTGTTTTCCTGACAGGAATTGGAAGCGCCAGAAATTTCTCATTTGATTGAAATAATTCGTTTATCTCATCTTTCTTTCTCTCAGCCAAAAGCAATTTATTAACAGCATTGGCATAATCCACCTGAGATTGATATTTATCCAGGTTAAAAAAGATACAACTTTAACAAGGTGCTCTTTGAACGTCTTACGTAATGTAGCGTTGTTGGTTGAATTAAAATCTTGAACGAATTCAGTCACAATAATTCTATGTATAACGAAGTCGTTACTCCCATCCAACATTTTTTCCAGTGAGAAAAGAAATGTTTTTTCAATTATTTCTAGTTAAAAATTAAAATATTAACAGTTGAAAATAACATGTGTGACAAAGGCCTAATTGTACTAGATCCATTAGTTAATTTTTTCGTATTTAAATTTCATTTCTGTTACTTTAAATAACGCAATTCCATCTTCATCATTTGCAAACACGTTATTAGACTCAATATTTAGAATAAAACATCCTAAATTACCCGTAGTTTGACTATTTTCCGATAATTTCGTTAAATTCGCAAACGACAATGCCATGATGCACTATGCACGAATCTCAAAGAGCAGACCGTTTGGCTTCGAAGCCTAAACAATTTTTAAGCCAATCATCGCAAGTATTCAAGCGGAAGTCGGCTGCAGAAGTTTGGCCCCCCGCAAAATCGCGGCCAGAGAATTCAAACCTTCTGGTCCTTCTGTTTATTGTCTATAGTAGAACGCATCATGGACTTTATGGTGACCTATTCCAAACTATCGAGTAATGGCGTCGTACAAAAGAAACTACAAACTGGGCTACCAGATATTTTAAAAGGACTTTAGCGCGGCCAACTAAGATCAGCTTTTTCGCAGTAATGAAAATAATGGAAATACAAATTAAGAAAATAATAATATAAAAAAATATAAAAATTAAGAACAGATAAAAATAATTAAATAATTAAGTAGTTTTTATTTAACACGTTATTTCATTAATTCACGGTAAATAAACTCGTAAATTTAAATAATAATATTCATAATAAAATTAATATTTTGTGGTTCATTAATAATTATCAGCTCAATTACAAATACAGGTAAAACAATTTAAAATTAATTGCTGATAAACACGCCTCTAGATAGCATTGATGGACGAAACATTTCGGACGAATAGTGGAGATCCATGCGACGTCTATTGGGCTGGAAATTGGTACTACGAGGAGTAAAATGGGACGTCCGTTATTCGTCCCGTAGGACGAATTTTGGACGGGGCGCTATGGACCATGCTGGGACGTCCCAGGGACGATTTGTGTTTGCTGGGGCAGTTCAATAAAAAACGCTACAAAGGAGATTGACCGGTAAGAATTTCTTCTTAGGCTAATAGTTTGTTGATAAAAAATTTACAATTATATTCTTAGGCAACAAGAAAGCCTAAGTCTCCAGAAAAGTGATTCCCACAACTTGCAGAAAGGCAATTCAAACCGCCATGATCAACAACGCGCAAGATCAGCAAAACCTTGTCAGTGGGTTCCTTGCGCATTCAAATGCCACCGCTTATCGCCATTATCGGCACCACACCGTCTGGAAAGTAGCGGAGCAGGTTTAATAATAATAATCGTATATTTCATGCCACTATCGTTTCGTATTATTAATTTCCCTTAGACCCCATAGATTGGATTTCCATAGAACCATATCGTTTCGTTTGACTTAGACATCAGAACCCTTACTTTCTTTATCGTTTCCCTTTAAACACTGAAATATTTATATTTAATAAACATTACCTATTAAAGTTTTAGTACGATATCATTGAATTTAATTAAATAGTTTCATCAGAGGTTACAGAAAGAGATAATTTAGAAGAAAACTCTCAACTATGGAAGAGCTGACAGTACCACCAGCCAGTCAAATAGAACCGGAAGGTCTTTCCAGAGTAGAAATTAAAGAATCAGGGTAGGATTAACTAAATTATAACATATTCTCAAATAAGTTTTTACAAAATAGCTCTTTCGTCATTTAGAAGTGAGAAAACCTAGGGTTCTACCTCTTCCGATGCGAATGCTTCCGTCTCTGGTAAATTATTTAAAATATCTCTTTATATTCAACAAATTGGTTAAATTTATATATTTTTTGGTTTTTAGACGAAAAAAAATATGAAAGTATCAGATAGGAACTCTCTTTCATTCCCCCACAGTTCTCGATCAAGTTTTCCGTCAAAAAAAACATTACATAAAATGTTTCCTGGATTTCATTTCGAAAGTCTCACAGATATCAGGTTAAAAAATTAAAGGGACCTCTATTTCTAGAAGCAATGTGAGCAACGGGCCCTAGAAATTGCCATTATATTAGTATTTTAGATTTAATAGATGGCTTCTTATAGCCGCCTTTAAAGACCTTACCTTACATCAAAATGGTTCTTAAACCTTTCCAAGTCACATAGAATTGTTGGTAACCAGTGTTCCAGTATTTTCGTATTATTTGAGCTTGCGAATATTTTAAAATGAAGAAACTAAAAGCAATTTAGTTCTGATAATTCTACCCAGAAGAACTATCAAAGAAATAGAGGACAAACTTGATCAAAACATCAGCTAAGGAATTAGCACCGGTCTCACTGCGAGACAAACAAAATCGAAATGACAAGGCGTTTTCTCAACTCGTCCTTTTGAACAAGGTAACAACCAACTATTATATCATATTATTGTGAAATTCGAAATCCCTAACCAAAAGTTTCAACCGGGTGTTATTAAATTTCAGGAGAATATCTGCGAGTATGGTGGAGAGAAAATAAACAAGGAAGAGAGAGAAAGAAGTTTGAGAAATACAGAAGATGCTTGTTATTTTTACTTTCTGAAAGACAATCAAGGGCAAGATATTTGTATAGACGGAACTGACCATCCGACGCTCGGAAGGCTGGGGAACCACAAAAGAAGCATTTTCCATGCGATACCGAAAAATATGGTTAACGGTTGTATTCGCCTCTTCTTCGCGGCTGCAAAAAAATTCCCGCTTTTATTGAAATCCCCGTGGAATACAACGGAAGAGATTCACACCCCGATGATGTTCCGTTTTGGGTGGTGAAAGGAAGTGGAAAAATTTCATGACTCCTAAATTCTATTGTGTAACTGAGGTCTCTGAAGTTTTAACATGTCTTTTTTAAACGTTTTCTAAAAATTAAAAAAAAACCATAAATATTATTAAGATTATAAGATATTAAATAACAAATTCTTGTGTTTGATAAACCCTTGATATTATGAAGTGTTTCTTAAGAAATATGTTTTAAGTTTAAAGCCCACATTTTCTTAAATGAACTAAATATATAGTTTATATTGTAAAACACAAATGCGCGCTAGTCAGAAAATTCCTTTGAAGAAAGTTTAGGAAATTTATAATCGTTTCCCTTAGGTTTCTATAATTTCGTATTTTACAAACCATGTAAAAATGAAATGAATTTATTTAATTTTTGATAAGTTTGTTATTAATTATATTTAACATTAATAAAGCTAAGATAGTAAACGGGTTTTAAATGCAAAATAACATTTTGTTAGGGTATAAAAGCAGGTAAATATATCTGCTATACCTCACAATTTAAAGATTCTGTTGCACCAAATACGTAGTTTTGAAATCGGTGAATTTGTGTATAGGCATGAAGTCACTTAGAGGAATGACTAGATATTCAATCAGTTGACATAAAGTACATAAAATTAAGACATGATATAAATTATCAGAGCTAAAAAGTTAAATTTTACTTATAAAGTTAATTGACCGATTTCAAATTGACGTATAACAGGCTTATTAACCTGTTTTATTCCCTAACATGACGGCGTATTTTCACGCGTAAAATGAATATTAAGATCCACCAATTGGTTTTCCATTAGAGTAATTTATAAAATTTATGTTTTTTCAAAGTCTAGCTCTAAAACGATGTGGTGCTATTATAGAAACTACCTCTTCAGGAAGTGCATTCCACTAAGGAATAATTTATTTTATATTTAAGAGACATACCTACGAACCCGGAACGACTTGTATGTAGGTATCACAACATGTACATTAGCTGATAGAGTTAATGACTAGTACGATATTTTAGAGATGTTAATGTTTTTACAATGCACGTTGTATAGTCAGTCTTTAAACGACGCCTCGTGAAATAAAAAAGTATTTTTAGTTTTTATACATTATACAGAGATGTTAATAAAATAATGGTCAGTTGCGAAAATCACAATGCGCGTAATATTCAGACATTATATAATGACTAGTAAAACAATATAGCATAAGATTATAATACTTTTAAAGGGATAGTATAAAAAAGAGAAAAAATCAATACTAAAATATTATCAGTGGGCAATGTCCAGTTAAAAGTATTATACAAGTAACCGAATACAAATAATCATTATTCCTTATTGAAGTGTTCTATTAAAGAGCTTAGAAATTTGTAATAGTCTTTGAGGGAAATAAGTTCTTCAGAACATCCTTGTTTAAGGCTTCTTAAATATGGTTTTTGAGTGCTTACGGGTACAAGTATCTGTAAAAGTAAAGTAATTTTGTTCGGGGTTGCACATATTATTTTGAATAATCCCATCAGAACAAACTACTAGTAAATAAAGAGGCCTACCTTTACGAAAATAAAAATTGAAAACCATTTGGAATTCTATAGGATAAATTGGCATGCTATGTCTATTTTATTGCGAATTGCATACCATGTAAATGGCATTTTAAATGGGAAAGCAATTGGGATTATAACGGTGTCTATTGGAAATCGGTGGGTATTCAATACCGTTTGAAATCCAATCGACTCCAATAGAATGCCGATTGACCTAATCTATTGGGAATCGGTGGGTAATCAATACCGTATGAAAAAAATCGACTCCAATAGAATGCCGATTGACCTAATCTATTGGGAATCGGTGGGTACTCAATACCGTTTGAAAACCAGTTGACTCCGATAGAATGCCGATGGACCCAATCTATTGGTAATCGGTGGGTATTCAATACCGTTTGCAAACCAAGATAATTCAGGCTATTACAATTGACTCAATTATAAATAACGAAGTTTTACTACCATTCAAAAACTGATCGATTCCAAAAGAATACGAATTGACTCAAAACCTATAAATATGATGAAACCAATAAAATAACAATTTATTACAAAAAGTTTCCTAAATTTTCAAACACGTTTGGGAATTTCCACAAATAAAGTTTCTCTTCAACAAATTTTTTGAATACTTGGCAATTCCATAGATAAAAGTGCTCGTTCCAATTTGCCCATGAGGAGTGAAATATTCCTTTGTTTCGTAATGCCGAATTACTACAATAATGTTATCAGGCTCACTAAAATCCATAGTTTTCAGAATTTCTCCATATTGCTTAATATCCTCACATTCAAAATCCACAAACCAATTGTTTCTTATTAGAGATATTTTATACACTGCTCCATGTAAAATTAAACCTTGCTATATGGCTCTCTTAAATATTTGATAGATTTTAGTTTGACATGAAAATTCGCAATATATTTCTGGGTACAATTTAATTCAGCATTAGTTAGTTGCCCGATATCAGCTTTACCCAAAGTCTTGATAGAATTCTCGGTTTTAAAATGAATTTATTATAGGTAATGCATTATGCAGGATCATTTCAAAATAAAATTTACAACAATAATTTTCACTAATCTGAACTGGAATACCTTGCGTTCCAATAACGAAAGATAGTATTTTAGCATTTGCATCTTCAAACACAAAAGTTGAATGAGCCCATAGAGGACCAAATTTAAACACGCTTTTTGGTAAGAGAAAGTGAACATTCGATACCATAGCTCTTTCACCATACATTTTCTGGTAATTATGAACAAACTTGTAAAACATAATTTGCCCTAGGTTTGTTTTATGTTTTGAAAAAGTGATATACTGATAAGAGCAATGGCACCGGTAAAATGTAATAATAATCATTTATACAATTAAGTTTCGACAAGACGCTTGAAAGGGGGCTACGGCCCGAAATCTTGCGTAGTTTTTTAAATATTTTAATAAAAATAGTACCATGAAGTATCCGTCGTCGTGAAAATTTTATTACTTTTAAAAAATAATAAGCGCTGTTTAGTTCGTTTTGCATAGTGGATGATTTCAACAAAATATAAATACTTTCCATTAGAAGACGAAAATGCATATTTTTATCGGGCAAAATATTTAATTATAACAAAAACAGTTGTTCGATCTGAAAAAACAGTTTAGAGCTCGTTAAATGTGCAGCCTTAAAAGGGACATATATAATTTGTTATTGTTGATTAATTTGTCTAATTAAGACAAAGTAGTCCAGCTGAATTAGAACCTTCACTAATTGATGCAATGGCCCTTATCCAGAAACTACAGGGGGAGAACCATACGTTCGTAGAGCTGTCCAACCACAGTTTTAAACAGATTCTTCGCGTTGCTTAAAACAGCAAACGGATAGACGTAATATTCGTTGTCAATAGATAGTGTTACCTTAAGAACGCGGAGAGAGTAAATAGGGGATCTGGGGAGAGTTTGTCCTTTAGCTAAATTCGACCTAGTCACGAAATTAAAACTGGAGGCGCCTCTTGTTATGTAACGAAACCAAAGACAATTTAATAAATTTTTAAATGGAAAGCTGAAAAGATCAAAATCGAAGAGAATTGCTAGGAGACGTAGTTATGTACGTCACATGCTTAGACAAATGCCTTTAAATAACAAAACACGATCAAAAAGAGATCGAGGAACTGAAATGTAGTCATGAGGAAGCTGATATACGCCTTCTTTTACAGGCTCAACATGCTACCAAAAATTATTAAACTTTAATATGCATTTCCGATGATATAGACGTTCTGGTTTTATTTATAACTTTCTCCTCTTAGATAAAATCAAATGTTTTATCAGAAGAGGAACTCGGGCTCGCATGAGAATGGTGGATATTACAAAGATATCCAACGCTATTGGAAATGAACTTTGTAAAGCTCTACTTGCTTTACCGTAAGTTCAATGGTTGGTCAGGGGAAATTGAAACTGCTCAAAAATATTTCCAAAAATGAGAGGCAAAGGTCAGTCGTTACTGGTCTTGGAGACAACTGGAACATTTCTGAAGAAACAATAGCGGGAATACAAGAGATAACTTCTCAAGTGTATTGTTGTAACACATACCAAAAAAATCAAAACACTTCGATATTAAATCTTCAAAGCTATAAAGGGTAACTAGGAATCAGGACATCTACCGTCTTTTCTTGATACGTTACAGCATCACACTCGTCGATAAAATTATCAACTGGGTATTTGGAAACGAAGCCTTGAAAATATTTCTGATATTCCTAACCCGACAAATGGCCATGGTTAGAGATGTGACGAAGAAGGAAATCTGGAAATAAACTGGATGACAGGTTTACCAGCCCCAGAGACGGTGTTAAATCATATGGCTTGCAAATGCTCTAGAAAATTTAAACCAACGGAATGTACATGCATTTTTAACAGACTCAAGTGTACATCAACGTGGTGGATGAGGTTGAAGTCGATTTGATAGGTCATGAAGACCGTATCTCATGCAACAGCGCTGAGGACTAATAAGATTGTACTTAAAATATTATATGCGGTATATTCATAAATTTACATACTTAATATATTTAAAATTTCGTTCCTAAAATGGGTGTATTTTCTATTTTTCACATTTGAATAGAGCGACATTCTGCAATCCCCCTTTAACTTTTATTATCGTAGCACAACGAAGAAGTACACTACCGACTTGTGAAATACCCTAAAATAAAGATAATTAGATAAAGAATACATTGTGTTAGTTAATAAAAATCTAGGTGGCGCTGTTTAGTACTGGGAAAGCCAATCGGAGATTACGCAGTAAAAACGTGGTTTTATTAATTTAACAGACTTATCTTTTAACGATAAATATATATTGCAAATAATTTGAAGAATACATTAATATCTGTAATATCAGGTACTGCACGTTGAGCTGCGATATTAGGTGACTGAGATACGACCGTTTGAAGATATGTTTCCGCCACCATCTTTAATGGTGCGCCATTTTTAACAGCTGGGCGATAGAGGGCGCCGGCAAACGGTTTCTGACTCATGATACACTACTGTATACAGAAATTATATTTTAGTTTGGTCTGAACATTTATTATCGAATTTTTACCAGGCTCACGGACTAACACTGGTTAAGTTTATTACATTTTATCTCCCCAAAATTTAACCTTCATTGGCATGCGCATTAAAACTCCATCTGAAATAGCTAGAAGACCCCGATTTTTAAAAGAGGAAAATCTTTGGAAGGCTAATGAATGGATAAACTTTTTACTTTTTTATGCTTATCCATGTCTTTTTGGAGTATTGGCAAAGAAATATTTGAAGCATTTTAGTCTTCTTTCAGACAGTATTTATTACAATGACGTTCATGGTCTATTTAAATTGACCGCCATCCAATATGATGATTTCAGTTTTGGCGCAGTTTTGTTATCGTGTGGCACACGCGGAAGTTTCCCGTTGTTGGCTAGCTCACGTTTGCTGCAGTTAGTATTTGCATTCCCTCTCCCTTGAGTACGGTTGTAGTTAATCATTAATATTAATAAATTACTTTTGTTAAACCCTACTTCAATTGGCATCCCCGCTGGGGACAAATGAAACTTGAAGCTGCAAAACGGAGGTGAGAGACAAGGCTTAGTCGCGCTGTGAACAGGGATGGGGAAAACAGTGATTCCTCTCAACTCTACAACTCTCCCTCAAGAGGGAAATTGCGAGAAAAAAGAACTGCGTTTTTTGCTCCCTCTCCCTCTTTCTATTAAGGGACCAAACCAGAGAGGAATTTTCCCCACTTACCAGAGAGTAAGTTTTCCCCCTCTTTTGGAACTCTTCTCGGCTTACCTCTCGTGAAAGAGGGACACTCTCGAAACTCTTAACATTTGCCTCTTATTGTTAATCCAGCGCGCCTACGATGGCGGGAAATTTGAATTTCAATGAGCTTTTCTATCTTTAATGGGCGCGAAATTCGAATTTTAATGATTTTTTTATATTTTTAAGAATGACTGAAATCACTGTGGTGGATTTTCTAATGTAAATAAATTACTATCGAATGGCTTTAGGAGGACTAGTTCCAAACGAATAGTTATTATAGTTAGATAGTAATTAAATAATTGCTCGTTGTTACCAAATTCGGCTGAAAGCAAAAGCTACGGAAAGTTTGGGCGTGTTTTGAGAAATATTGATTTAAAAATTTTAAGAGTAAGGAATACTGAAGGCACGTGCATTTAAAAAATTAATATTTCGGCGATCATTAACGATAACAGACTGTGGAAGTGGGGAATACGTTAAACCTCGGAGAAACGGATAAATTAACCGTAAAAAATTCGATAAACTGTTTATTCATGTATATTATTATGCGACTTAATTTGCAACAAACAAATTTTTATTCGGATATTTTTCGGCAATGGATATAAAAGAAATGAACGGAAAATTTCTTATACGAACGCCGAGCCCTAGATTTAGTTTTAAGTATCAGAATTTATAGTAGAATTAAAATAAGTCTTTGAAGCAAAAAGCAGGTAAGTCCAGTCAGCCAACGCAATGTTTCGTTGGTTTGATAAACGTTTTCGACCCGAACAACGAACCACGTGGCCTATAGTTACAGGCCCCTAAAAATTGAGACTTCATATTGTGTTAGTACTAACTTTCTAGTAAAACGTTTTATCGACATTTACACTCCCCAAGCACTGACTTGGACACTCAAACGAAGTTACCAAACTGAGTAGTAAATTATAATCCTTAATAGCAGTATATACTCTTTGACGCGCATTTTCTCAAAAACATAATCCCATAGAACTTTATCTATGTGGTGGTCCCCACATGGTGCTGCTACTTATAATATATATTATATCATTATTTCAGTATCGTATTGCGAATAAAAGTTGACATTAATATGATATTTTGAAAACACGTGAGCTTAAGCACGTGGGGAAGATTTGACATTCGCCTCTTCCAAAAAAAACCAGGCCCTCCCCTTTCGGCGGCGTTCTTCTCGTCTACAATGGAAGAAAGAACGAGGGGTACGCTACTTAGCAGGCGCCAAAAGCCGTAGTGACGGACTGGCGAAAGTGGCTAGCTGGAAAAAAGTCAGGAATTGATATTTGGGGAACTCCTTTACTCATTAAAGGATTATTTTTATCTCGATTTTTATAAAAAGCATTGGCTTTCGCACTCGTTTTCTGTCGGTCCGAACAGTTTTTATAGAATTTTGGTTATTACTTTATAGGTTGATTTCACTAGGCTTACATTTCATTTAACGTAAGTAAGGGGCCAATCTTCATAATAGTGCGGATGAAAATAAAGTACATCATTAAATAAAAATCACTCTACGAGTAAAAATGACGATTCTATACTTTTTCGCAATTTTCGCACACTTGACCAGGGAGAGCGGCTTTTTCCATTTTCGTCCGCGGAGCGGGTTCCCTGCATTTAAAGGGAACCACGTTTTCACCTTTTGGTGGGCAACTTTAATATAACTTCATTAATATCAAAAATAAACTTATTTATTTCAAGTAATTCGTTGATTGATCGCGATAAAACATACCGATCGAAATTTGTCGCGTGCAGAATGTCTATGGGGTCCGGGGGTAGGAACAAATCCACAGTTCGCTACGGCAGATCAACTCCCCAAAATTTAATTGGGGAGCGTATCGCGGAACCTGTAGCTTTTGGGCCCGCTTCTTCACTTCCATCTGAAAATGTAATAAAAATGAAAAAATAATATTTTACATCTATTTCTTTTCACCTATTACTTTTTGCCTCTTTTAGTTGCCTAACTTCATCCTCGAGAACTGAAATTTGTGAGAGTAGTTATCTCTCTCGATCCTCTGCAGCTGATGAAAATAGTATGAGAAAAGAAAGTTTTTAAAAAAAATCCTTGATATTGAGGTATAATAAGAATAATATTACCTTTCACTTTAAATTTATGGTAATCCATAAATAACGAAAACAACTCCGATATATCCGTCATTCTATTCCAAAAAGGACCTTAGATTTTACATTATTATCTATGTTAGCCTATTAAAATTTTCCAATATTTACCTCAAACTATACCGCAAAAACAAATTGCAGCACAGAAATTTCACTACGAAGTGAGGAAAGGTAAGCCAAGTTATAGGTATATATACCCCAAAACCCCCGCAAGTAAACGAAATAAGAATTTTAACGACATAAAGAACGTTATATTAATTTTCAGACCAATCCGCTGCGTGAGGATTCCGAGTTTTAATCCTTATGGCGACGATTTGGCGATTTCGCGTCTGTTGCAACGATTTTGGGGAATGCGTGAATTGAGGGATTAAAACCCGAGTACCTTGGTCCTTGTCTCAGATGAAGAGTAAAAGCGCTCAAGTGTTCCCTCGACTTGTCGGCGCCTGGAGAATTTCCACAAAAGAAAGGGGAAATGAGAGTATTCGTTCCTCTATTGATCAATATTTTGCGTACAGCTCAAATTTCCGCAGGCGACGGTCAAGTTGGAGAGCTATAATCCCTCGACTTGTGGGTACGGGATTTTGAAGCCGGGAGTGCCCGAAAAATTGAGAAATATATTTGAACATATTTTCTTCTTAAAATTAAATTTCGGGCGGAAAATGGAAACAGAAACTTCATATGCATACATTTCATCGACCTATCCATGTGTTGGCCAATATTCGTAAAATAACCGATACCAATTTTGAGGATTTATTGAAACCGATATCTAACCGATTATTACCGAAACACACACACACATATATATATATTAAAACCTCTATTTTTCTCTATTGAATAACGATATTATAAATGCTTATAATTTTTATTTTTATTTAACAACTTGTTTGCAATGAATGAAACGATAATCTTGTACAACATTGTAAAGTATCTTACCACTGTGTTATAATTTGTTGGTTTATTTGTAAATGGTTTTATTGTAAATAGCTCTGGGCTGAACATTCCTAAACGTTCAGTTAAAGGTACCGTGATTGCAGACAACGTAATTTAGTATAAAACTTTGTAATTAGAAAATATAATTAAATATTAAAATATATTCCGATCTACGAGTGACTCCTAATTCCATAAACAATAAGCATATATTTCTTTAAAATAATTGCCCATACATGTAAATAACATAAAATAATATTAAGGGGGAATTTGTTGAGCAGCGAGTCTGATTACCCAAACAGCAAAAACAAAACCTCCAATGCTACGAAAAGTCGAAAGCAGCTGAAGGGCTATTCTGTAAACATTAGAAATTATAATTCGTGTCAATAAAGAGGGGGGGCACGTACCCCCTGTGCCCCCCCTGGCAGATAGTTGTTAATCGCAAATTTTTAAGTTTGTTTTAATCCCCGTGCATTGTCCTAAGAAAAACATTCTTTGATTTGACTTATATGAATTAATTTTAAATTTTACACCAACAGCTATTAAATACGATTATAACATTTACTACGAAGTTTCGGGGTTAAAGGGATTAGCAACTTGGCGGTTGGAAATTCAATTTAAGTTCTATGTTAGAAGCGGGAAATTTATCGGACACTGAAATTCGAGTGTATCATTTAAAACAAAAATGACCACTTGCAACGGAATAAAAGGGGAAGTAGTTGAAAACCTTTGGTTAGAAAAACCCATAGCTCGCCAATCTGACATTTGTGAGCAACCTTAAATTTCTACGCCAGTTGAAACCCGAATTGGGACCTGGCGACACTCCGTCGAGCTAGGTGGAGAAAGCATCTACGGGGGCCCAGATTTTTGTATAAAAAGGAGAGTTTCCCAGATTTGGGCCACAGTTTATTGTCCATCTCGCTGTTTATCTTAGCTTTTCCACCGTTTTTCTCAGTTTTGTTTAAGACGATTATCGCTTCAAGATTTCTTCGAAAAGTAAAATGTAATTATTAAGAATTTATGCTGTTATTTGTATCTTTTTTATGCTATCCCAAAGACAGTTTACTTTACTTTAAAAACACTTAAAATATTTCTTTATCAATATTTTTAACGGGAAAATATTTTCCAAGCTTTTCCTTTTAAAATTGAATTTGATATAAATTTTTCAACCACTTAACCCGCAAAATAATAGGTCTTTTAGTACTAGTGGGACGCCTATTTCCTCTCAAAGGGGTGTTCGGAAGGGTCCAGCGGCAGCTTTAACGCAGTTGTCGCGGATACTTGTGAAAGACATCAAAATGGTGTCTAAGTTTGCAGAAGGAAAATACGGTACCAAAGCCGTTCACCAGTACTTCACCTACGTTGGAAACATTGCGGCCGACGTCGAAGGCAAAACGCCCTCCAATTCGGTCATTGGTTGCTGCAATGTATGTAGCAGAGAGATAATTGGAAAGTTTTATTGCGCTTCCAATCTTGAACGCCACCTTGTTCTCTTTAATTTGCGCTTGTTCTTAATAATTAAATTAAAATCCATACCGTTCTGATAATTTTAATTAGGAAGTGCACGAGATCTATTTGGATCAGAAAATGGCTTCCGATTTGCCCTGTCAAATTGATATCTTAGGGGAAGGATCCAAGTTGCTGACCAAAAGGAAAAAAATAGATCCGGCTGCAAAAAAGGCCACGCAGGAGGTGTTCAAAATACTTCTGGTCTATATGATAGCAATAGACGGGTTGCCGTTCAGCGCCTTGGATGGCAAGGGGTTCAGAAAGGTTATGGAATTTGCCAACCCAGACCTCCATGTTTTTAGCCGCAGGTGCGTAGTTCTGGAGTTGATTAGATTTGTGGAAAATGATATCAAGCCCAAAATCGAGATAGATTGCTTTAAACTGTTTATTTTTTATTGCTTATATTTTTAATTCATTTATTCGTTTCAGACAATTCCAGGCAAGGTGACAGAGGGAACTCTGCATCTTACCTTGGACATTTGATCCAGCCGACGCCAGCAATCGGTAATTGGAGTTCACGAACAATTTGTTGACGAGGACTTCAATTTTGGCCGAATTTGGTTAATAAGGTCTTCTGTTAGAAATAAATTATACTAACAAGGAGACTACCCAAGGTGATTTTGTTGAAACTAGGTGGGTATGTAGACCTTATGGTAACATGAAATTTCACCAAGGGAAAAGTTGCAATGGGCATTAGCTTTGCCATGGCAACCGAAAATGTTTTTGACAACACAGTCTGTATATTGTCCAATTTAAAATAGCAATTGATAATTTTATACATATTTTGATGAAATTCATCAAAATATCATAAAATTAAATTCATTTGTCAATTTTGATCTATTTTTTTTGGTTTTGAAATTTGAATTTTTTTTCACAGGGGTACCCTTAGAAGTACTCAGATTCCCATGTTATTTTCAATGAAAAAATATACATACTGTGTTGTCAAAAAACGTTTCGGTTGCCAGGGCAAAACTAATGCCCATTGCAATTTTTCCCTTGGTGAAATTTCATGTTACCATAAGGTCTAAATACCCACCTAGTTTCAATAAAATCGGTGATTATCCCCTCGGGTAGTATCCTCGTAAGTGATATCGCAGCAATTTGATTAGCGCAGACAACGCGTCTAACATCACGAAAGCAATGAATTTGTTAGACGTCGTTTCGGAGCCTTGGGAGTTTGCCTCCAGTTGTTCTAGTACGTCGACGGCCTTCACATCAGTGGACGACTCTATTGATTTTTCCGATTTGGAGTCATCGCTTTCCGACGACAGTTTTGTCCTTGACAAAGGCAAGTTTAATTTCTAACACGTTAAATATAACTTTAAAAAAATTCACTATTTTTCTCTCGTATAAGAGCCGTTATACGAAGGTGTATACAATGTCCCACAAGAGCGAGGCTTTCCAACGCTTCAAGGAATGCAGACCAGATGTTGGAAAACCATTTGGAAGGAAGATAAGAGCGTTGCGAACGGATAATGGGTTGGAGTACCTGTCAGAATGGTTTACTACACATTGTAAAGCAAAAATTTTACACCAACGCACAAATACATATTCGCCTCCAATGACTGGTGTGACCGAACGAACAAATAGGACGCTGTTGAAAACCGTCAGTGCTATGATGGAAGACGCAGAATTACCATTAATTTGTGGGCAGAGTTAGTCCGTAGAGCTGTATTTCTTAAGATTCGATCAAAACATTCGAAGCTTGGCGATAACGTTCCGCTGAAACTCTGGTTAAATAAGAATAAGGTTTCTGAGGCGTATTGGATGTCAGGGATTTGTCCAAATCCCTCCCTAACGGAGAAAGAATACATTTCGGAGGGAGAAGGGCGAAAGCAGGAGTAATCGTGGGGTACGACGTGCATACGATAGGGTATCGTATGTGGTTCCAAGAGGATGGAGATGTAGTTGATTCTAATTACTAAGGGTAACATAAGCAACGTGGCTTCATCTGATAAGCCTTTTTAATTTTTAAAGTCATTTAGGGCCATAATAAATTCAGGCGCGTTTTAGTTCCGCTTTCCGCTATAGGACAGATCTTTCGGCGGTTCAGATGGGCCTCGGCTTGTTTGTAACGCGGCCGCCAACATTTGGACGAACACATTGAAAACCAATTTGTAGGGACTACAGCGATTTCCTAAACAGCATTTGTTTAATCAGCGTTTTGTCAAAATAGAGCTTTATCCGTTTCTTTATACAGCGTTTCCCAAAACAACCAATTGTTCAAACGGCACTTTGTCATAACAGCGTTTCCCAAAACAACAAATTGTTCAAACGGCGCTTTGTCATAGCGACGGTTCTCAAAACCGTATTTTGTCGAAACAGCGTTTCCCAAAACGGCGCTGCTTTCTATAGCACTAATAATATAGGCCTATTGTAATACATATTTTTCTGGAATTTCGGCAATTTCATTACCTAATGGTTTCTGCCGATAGTTAGTATTGCAAACTTACCTTACCTAACCCCTGAAGTTCATATGTATGATATAAATTTTAAGAAACCGCTGTCTCGACCAAAACCGCTGTTTCAAAATCGCGAATTTGAAAAATGCTATATTCAGAAACACTGTTTATGGAAAAAGTTGTTTTGACAAACCACTCTACTGAGAAACGCTTAACCAAAAAAACGCTGACTAAACAAAACGCTCTTTCGACAAACCGCGGTATTGAGAAACGCTACTTCAAAAACCGCTGTTTAACAAAGTGCCGTTGCAACAAAATGCTGTTTTGAAATACGCGCTTTTGAAAACGCTATTTTAACAAATGCTATGTTAGTCAAGCGCTCTATTCCCTACATACCTTGAAAACCATTTTAATCTTAGTTCTTGATTATAAATCAACCAGGAATCCTTTCGAGACCCAGTTCAGGAGCCAAATGTACCTGGTCTCTGTTCTTAATTCAATAGTAAAGCGAGCACATCGCGACCAACGGTTACATATTATTTAGCTATCAGACTCTGTTCCTGGTTAGGCCTAGCTTACGAAATAACGAAAAAAAATGGATTGCTTAGAATTTTGCTTTTATTATTAATAACGAAAAATTATTTTATAACCAACTCACAACATAGTCCAGACCATCTATCTGAAACCGATTGTAGGCGGATGAAATCTTGGTTTCACTCGATTTCGGACAATTCTTAATCCTTTCGGAACAACGCCCTTCTGTTTCTTCCACGTTGCACCAACACTCTTTAAATAGCCCCCTCTGGCGTCAAACTCTGCACGGGACGTAGTGACATCAATCGGAGAGCTTGCGAACCGTTGCAATTTACTAACGTTAAATATAAATTATATTTTCTTTTCTACCAGAACTTCAAATGACGGACGCCGGGTTACAATTAACTAGTAATCACCCTTCCGTTATAACCAGAAAAAATGTGGGTAGATATTAAGTTAACAATTCTCAGGGACTCAGCTAAGGTTTTGGAATAACAACAATAATATCCTAGATAAATAAAATAACTTAAATTTTTTTGAAACTAACAAGACTTTCCACTCTCAATTGGTTCACACTTCTTATTTAGTGAGAACACAACTAATTAATATAAAACAAAAATTAAATAATATTTGGTTTGTCCGACCGTCTGAACACAAACTAACTAACTCCAACCAGTCTCCTCTCTCTCCACGTGGCACAGTCCTTTTTATATGTTACCGTGCTTCGGTATAAAATTTTTTTTAATTAAAACATTAACGTATTTTCAAGGAGGTAGAGTCACGATGGGCGGCGGGACAATCAAACTTTTATGTCCCTCTGTCCGTTGTATAATTCCTCCCTTTAATTGGACGGTACAGTTCAGAACAACAATTAACAGTTATATAGGTGTTTTACAAGGCACCTGGACTAGTAGGATTTAATAGATCCGCAGGTCGTTTTTTGAGTTTTTGTAGCTCAACAGCTGAAAATAGACATTATCGTGCAAGATGGCCGCGATGGCGGCAACGTTTGCAAATCGCTATAGTGTGACTTTTACCAGAGGTGACACGTCCCGGAACTGGGATAACCCCAGTTAGAATTTTTCTATCTTGAGGAGCATTCGGTGACTGAGTACTGGATCTCTTTTCAGTTGAGGTTTTTGCTTGTACTTTCACGAGTTATGGGTCCTTTTTTGTTTAAAGGGGAAATACTCCATGCACACAGGAGATGTTTAAGTCGCTGCCCATACTAACTCCCATCCTTCTAGGGTGACTGTGACCTGACTAGGAATAGGGTAATCGATGGATGATACCGTCATTTTCCGTATCCGGATCATCGTCAGAATCAAGTTCGCTAGGCTGTGAAGTTAAATCGATTAAGTCATGTTCCTCGATAGTAAATAAGGGATATTCATCGATATCCATAGTTTTTTCGAGTAGAGGAGATCCATCTAGAAGGGAATGTGAAGTGATATCTTTTAGATCAATTTCGTCTGTTGTTTGAGTTGCTTGATCATAAGGTCGAACTACGACTTGAGAGGTCATAGCATTATCTTCGTCGTTTGTAGGAGCCGATTGTATAGCTGCCCTGTGATGGAGGAATGGTGTACGGGACATAAAAAATCGGAGCCCTCCATTCTCGGCCAGGCACAGCCGACAGAGACAGAACGCCAACTGCAGCAGTCCGATGGCTCCAGTTCCTAGTATTACGAAGGTGTCCTAATCCCGTTATACCAAAACTTCTGTAGAACGGCTCTCTGGTTCATCACTTCTATTTTAATATTGAAGATGCTTCCTACTATCAGATTGGTAGGATATTCGGGATTCCTCAAATAAAATGTTGTAATTAAATCTTCAGATGGGCATTTTCTTTTTAATCCCAGTAGCTTCGCCGCCTCCGAACTTATTAGAGTAGAGTCTTCGAGCGGCTCGAAGACTCTACTTATTAGTTCTATAGGCATAGTAAAGTCAAAAGTAAAAAATAATTTATTAATAAGTAAGTAAATTGGTATTAGCTTCTCGAATTCGTTCCCATGGTGATTTAAAATCATCTGCCGTGAGATCTTGAGTATTTATAGAATTTAGATACTTGGAGACATCAGGTTTGGAGCGAAGACGTCTGTTGGATCTCGGGGGGTTATAATAAATATCTATCGCTGGTCCTTTTGCTCTAACTGTAGCCCGTGGACAAATTTAACGAGTCCAACCAGCACGAATTGGTTTTTCCCACGCTTCCCGTTGGTCGTCAGTTAAAGGCTGTTCAGTTTCAATTATTGACGCTTCGTTCACACCCTTAACAAGGTTTGGCTCATTTCTCGAGGGTACCTCCGTCTCACGAACGACTCGATCGAAACATCATTAGCTTCCGTTAAAAGCGATACCGCCTGATCAGATTCCAAGGGCGTCAAGATCGTTAACATCCGGTAGAGATGATGCCACTGGATCGTCGAGATCGCGATGAGAGGGTTATGTCGATGTTTGAGCAGGAACGGGGAGGGGCGAACTCCCATCAAAGGTTCGGAGTTCGGCGGTGCGTCATCCGAAGAGGAAACCGCCTTTCAAGTCAGTAATATAAAGATTGAGTTGGGCGATATTTCTGGTACCGCGAACGTCACCAGTAATTCCATCAGCTAACGCGGATAATTTTTGAGTAATTTGGAAGGTACCCTCCCATTTCGTGTTAGTTTCGCTGAATAGTAAGATGCCCCTTGAGAAAGTTCTTTAGTTTCGGCCCAAACTAGGGTACCCACTTCATATTCGATGTTATCCCTAGGTACATTATAGTATTTGCGCTGCTGGACCTGAGCTTGACGCGTAAGTTCCTTTGCGCGTTCAATATCCGCCTTCAACCTTTGAAATGAAGGTTCAGGATCGAGAGTGCTATCAAGCGTCCAGGGCATGCTCGGATCTCTACCCGTGTTTAAATAGAATGGAGAATGACCTGTGCTACATTTAAATATTATTTTGTACGATGGCTAATTAATATAGGTATAGAGGAACTTAATATCATTTTAGACAACTAATTAATTTTATAAAATTTATAATTATTTAAAAATAATAATAATAATAATTTAAATACGTATTTCTCCGCGTCGTATGTTTGGAATTTATTTGTTCGAGATCCTTATAGTCGGGATCGTCACAAGTTATAGGTCAATGAAATCAAGTAGGTTATGCAAAAGTACGATACCCTTGGTTTTATTTCATTTTTGTACTCAAGTCAAACCCAGTTTTTCTTACCTAACTTAAGATTCTTAAAACTTGGGCTCTTTTGAGGTTTACAATGTACAGTAGAAAGTGATATGAGTAACTATGGCAGGTTAAAATAAATATACCTTTAGATTGGCTATGGTTGGCCGAATCATATTACAATTAAATATACAGTAGTAAACTTTTGACTAGAAGGTAATCTGATTAGGTTTTAACGAGGCGATTCTAACAAAGGATTTGAAATATGAAAGAATCTACAGGGTTTTCCAATTTGAGAAGAAAGGGGTGGTTGATGATCATCTGCTAAGAACGCAGGAAATTAGTTCCGGAAATAGCCTTAAATTTATACAAAACAATTTAGAAAAAAGAAAAAAATTGATTTAAAGTATTTAATGTTCTTCATCTTCACTCTTTTACCCGAAACAACTTTTAGCCGTACTTTAACAAAGGAACAAACCACACATAATTCTTTACACCATGAATTATCACGAAAAATCCACGAATCTGACGAAAAATACCCGCAACAATACCGTGCGCTTCAACTTTACATCGAACCATTGTCACCGTATGCTAAAAGAACACATTCTGATCACTTAAAACTTGAATAACGATTAATACCCAGAAAGGAGGCTGATTCGGCTTTTTATACGAAGCAAAAACAAATTAAACCTTATATTATCAGATTACGAAACTTACACAAACTATGGTGCTGTCAAAATAGACTAGAAAAACAATACCTTGATGAAAAATAGAGAGAAAAACAAAATACTTTGAGCCGGCCTCAAGTTGGCTATACTGAGGATGGAAAAATAGGGAAGAAACAAGATGATAACTCCCCAAAAGTTAAAGGGTCGTGATTAAGGTTAATAGCATACACCAGATTTATAATAGAAAACCAAGCTGCTGAAATGAGCGTGCATCGTTCAGTTCATTCAGGCTCTGGGGTGGGTCGTATCGATGGTGGAGGATGAATTAAATTTCACCGTGGCGTCGACCAAGGATTAAGTTTGTGTTAAATTATAATATTTGAGGAAATTTCACCAAACTTTCAATTCTTACAACACTAGCAGACTAAAGTTATTTATGTAACGGCTTGTAGTTTGAGAACTTTATAAGTTTAATACCTTCAGCCTAGGCGAAAAATTTACACAAATTACATAACCCTCAATTACTGTTCTTTGGTCAGTTAACAATCAAAATAATTTTCCTTTAGGAGGACACAGTTACCATATCTCCTTTTGATAAATTTAACGATTCCTGCATTTCCATAGTTGGACTTCATTAAATTTTAGATTCATCCACTCATTTTAAATGTGACAACAAAAGAATGTATGTCGGATCTAATTCCTATAAATGTACACTCTGTTAAATAAGTCTTCGGCCGTTGGGATTTTGGCACTTATTTGCGATTATCTCAAAAACCATGAATGATAGCAAGTTCAAACCAATTTTATTTTTTATATTTTACTAATATCTTTCATACCTATGTCTTGATTCACGTGGAGCATTTCCATATCCGCCGGAAACGCGAAATATCATTTTTGACAACTTTTTTAATAATGATGTTACGCCCCTGAAACCTGCATTTTTGGAATCGAAAGGGTCGATTCATATTTAGAAAGTGCCATTTATATCCGGCTACGTCGAGCGGCTGCTAAGATATGCCATATCGAAAATTCGGGGATCATTCGCAAAATTCTATAATGCGTAGTTAAAAAATATTATTAATCCGGCATATAACCACAGCGTTTTAACAACTCGTTAAATCAATAAATATATGCTTATTGTGTTACCCGCAATGATACAATAAGATATTATTTCTCGGTTGCCTCGCGCATTTTAGAATTTAGCGAATGATACCCGAATTTTTGATAGGGCATATCTTAGCAGCCGCTCGACGTAGCCGGATAACAATGGCACTTTGTAAATATAAATCGACCCTTTTGATTCCAAAAATGCAGGTTTCAGGGGCGTAACATCATTATTAAAAAAATTGCCAAAAACGGTATTTGGCGTTTCCGGCGGATATGGAAATGCTACACGTGAAATAAAATTGGTTTCAACTTGCTTTCATTCATAGTTTTTGAGATAATCGCAAATAAGTTCCAAAATCCCAACGGCCGAAGACTTATTTAAGAGAGTATACAATAGCAGTTGAAGCCCAAACCTAATAGGTTACTAATGGTTTACATCGTTAGAACGAATTTTGTAAGAATAGTTCGAGAAGCGAACTTGTCTCTATAATGAGTTTTGAGTTATAGTTCGTTAAGCGAACGTGGGTTAGAACGAATTTTGTAAGAATAGTTCGAGAAGCGAACTTGTCTCTATAATGAGTTTTGAGTAATAGTCCGGTAAGCGAACGTCTCTAGAAAGAATTTTGGAAAAATAGTTCGATGAGCGAACCAATCTTTTGGCCGTGGGATCTCATTCGTTTCTAACCTAGATTTTTCGTACGAATAGAGCGACCACCCTCTAAAAATTTCGAGAGCTGCTTTTTCAGGAGTTGATCGGAATCCGCTTTTCTGCAGAATCGTAAGCTCTCATTTCTCGCCAGTCAACGACATTTTGAGCTAGTTTAAATTTCTTTAAATAAAATGCTATTCTTTAGACTTACAGTGATGGGAATTTTCCGAAATTGTTCGTTTTGAACAACCTTGCCCACGGAATCTGAAGCGCCGTCTAACGCTTTACGGCAGCCGTTCGCGAGTGAGAGCGCAACTACAACGGGGATTTCGAAACAACAGCGAACGTCTCTTTTGTCAGTCGGAGAAAACACGAGTCGAGTTTAAGAGATTTAAATTGATTTTATTAAGAAACCAACTTATAATATACATTCCAGAATATATTTATGGAAGTTCTTCTTTTGGGAGGCACTATAAATAGGGCAAGCTTTCACAGCCTAATGCTTCCTATCTCTAGCGCTCTCGACGGGCTTGGCTTTTCAGCCTTTATAAATCCCGTTCGAAAGAAGACTCTCCTCTTCGGCCACTGTGTGGACCTTTTATACACTCTTTTGCGCACCTCCGAAATCGACCTCCATTACATTACAGTCTACGGGGAGGGTGATGAAAAAACCCGTTTTGGGGGGATGAAATTTCTGCGGTAGAGCGCTTGCTCGTTTGTTTCCTGTAGGATAATGGCGGTGCCCAGTAAACCTTTCGAAAAAGAGTGTATACCCGGTCGGGGGGAGGCGCTCTTCTTCTGGGAATAACCCTTTACCCCTTCGGGCGGTGACGTACGCGATTGCTGCCAGCTGAAGGTTGACTTGGTGTCCGTAGTTGGGCGCGACACTATTGAACGAGCTTTGGAATTTTAATTCGTTAATCGAGCATCTCTAGAAGGAGTTTTGGAATATTAGATCGGGAAATACACGTCTCAAGAATTTTCGTACGAATAGAGCAACTTCACTGGTCACCTAGAATTTTCGAGAGCCGCTCGTTCACGAGTTGTTCGCAATCCGCTTTACCGCATAATCATTAGCTCGCATTTCTCGTCAGACAACCAAAATTTTAGATAGTTTCAATTTGTTAAGTAAAATAATTATCGCGTAATGAACTAAGGTAATGGTCGCTAAAATATAATTTATATCAGAGGTAGAAAAGTTCTTTATATAAAAAAGAGAGGGCGCGTGATTACGTTAGATTCATCGTACTGTTCAGTGCCGTTACTAGAACGGTGCCAGCGCGCGCGCTCTAAGATAAAACGCTTTTTCACTTGCACTAATTCAATTTGAAATTAATTTCGATTTACTTATTCTTTTTAGAAATAATGTTTATTAATTCAATTCCAAAATTCCTAAAATGTACCCGGTTCCTCGGTAAATTTTCATCTTTGTGGTAAAAAGTTATAGAACCATTAAAGAACAGTTTATCGTAATACAAAACTCGGTTCCGGATCCGGTCTCGGTTATAATTTTTTACAAATATCGGTTGCGGTTATCAAATTTTGATAGTATCGGTTTCAGTTGCGGTTCCAAATTCCAATTTATTAGGTAGTCAATCATACATTTTTTTTATCAGAACGATAGACAGCTAAGACTCAGTTCTGGATCCGCTTCCGGTTATCCGTTGCATCCCTAGAGCCTAGGTATATTTCTTAATTAATTACATCCACTATCCACGAAATATTTCTTAATATGCAAACTTACAAATTTCGGGCGTAAGCATTTTTAAACTTTAAAATTAACGCGGTTATTATTCCCCCTTCATGAAAGCCACTGGGTGGGCGTGTAAGTTTAGGGGGCCTCTTGGTGAATAATTTATATATGACCAGAAGTAAGAATAAGTGAGACACTTATTACAAATAACAAATAAGTGTTATACTTATCAATAAAACGTATTACAAGAAATTATAAATAAGTGTGACAAATAAAAACATTCCCACAAATTAGGACCAGCAAATAAGTTTGATACTAATCTAAACCACGTATGACCAGACGTAGCAAATAAGTGTGATAACATAAGAATGACCAGAATTAAAAACCTAATGTGATCTACGGGATTGTGTGTATCAAATGGGGCTACGTTGTTAAAAAAGGTGGCTTTTTAGAAACAAAAATAAGAATTTCGGGTTGCGACCCTTCTGAAGTACTAAATCATGCCTTTTTTGTGAAGGTATTTTGAAATACCTTTTCACAAATCTTAAGGTTTTTAACTGTTTTTAATGTTTTACGCAATACGATGTTTTTAAATTACCTTTCAAGGTTCTGTGAAAAATCATTTTAAAAAGAATGGCGTTCTTTTCACCCTTTGAAGGTTTTCCATCTTACGTTTTATAAGACTAAAACCAGTGGCGTAGTCAGGGGTAAATAAGGCAAGAGCTATGCCTCGTTGATTCTTCCTTATTTACACCTATTTAAAGTGTCGAACTAACGTAATGTTAGTTGAACTACCGATACCAGCTATCAATATAATAGGGTGAATGTTTTATATCGGGCTGTGACAGAAGCGTAACGACAACATTTGAGCCGCAAGCAGGATATCAAAGGGCTCTGTATAAAAAAAACTTTTTTATTTGTTATGAAGCTGTATTGGTAGCTATTTAAATATTAAAAACACAAGCTACCTTTAGATATTTTTAAGATATTGAGTGAGGTTGAATTTTAGTATGATTTTATGTTTTTTATTCGTGACGTAACCCACTATATCCCATTTTTACAAGATCTCTGAAATTTTTGAAGATACATACCAAATTTCTACACCTTTACCAATAGTTAAAGATTAATTTATTAATTTATTTAAAAATTTCAAATAAATTAAAAGATAAATAATACAGGGTGAATGTTTTATGTTGGACTGTAAACTCTGTGGGTGACGTTCTGCTGTGAATTTATTATGTGTTATTGTATTCTACAATAGTTACTTTCGACGAAAAATTTTGGGACAGGATGATTATATTGGGCTGTGATTATTAACTATGTTGGGGACTTTCAGGGATTGTGTGTACGGAAATTTCCTTGACATCTTGTTATCTACTTTAGCACTTTTTCGATTTTAACCCCTCCTGTTAGAGACTTCGAAACATATTATAAATGTTTCGGCGCCCTTATTTCGATGGCGCCTGGAGGCACTATTGCCCCTTAATTCCGCCCGATTTTCCCTTGTCTGCAATACTGGTAATATACCAATGTTTACTCTTAATCGGTTATGTTTGAGGTTACCAGTGGCGTAGACCGGAGGTCTTAAGGGGCACGTGCCCCTTCAAAACATATGATTGCATGTACAATATATATTTTTCAATTGTAACTTGTTTTTTTAAAGGTACGATTTGTTAATACCCCAGTATTGGTTATCATATCATAATCGGAGTCGTTTTGTCTGTCTGTCTTTCTATCTGTCTGAACGTACGAACACCTAGCAGCTGAGCGAGCGAGGCGGCTAGTACCATTAATGGTAGCGTAAAATACCACCTATTCCACCAATACCTTAAATGGAATTTTCAGCTAGAGAAAAAACCTTTAATACCGTTAAAGGTACCAAATAAAACCTTAAATTATTTTTAGTATCACTAAAGTACCTTTATTTTTAGAGGTCGGGGACGGCTAATCATTATCCATGTTTAAATTGATTTTGTTCGGGGGGAAAATGTAAACAAAGAAATTTACCGGTTAATATTTCGGAAAATGATTAATAAAAGTGTATGATTCGTAAAATTTATTTATTATTTTATCGATTAATTTTACAAATTTATCAAAAAATTAATCGGATAATAAAGAAATATAAATTACTTGATCAAAACATTTTTCGAATAATTTTAAGAGCTTAAATATCTATTGAATAAAAGTTAAAAATTTCCGACCTCTATTTATTTTTTACAGTGTAGGTCGTAACTTATTAGCTGCAGAAAATGTAAATGGCGTTTCTATGCGAATGAATTAATCGAAATAAAGAATCCAAATCGAAATTATCAAAACAAAATGCAATTACTTCGTATTCTACAAATATTGAATACAGGTGTACAAAAAAGCAGACTACAAAAATTATACAATAGAAATTTGCATAAACTTGGAAATGAAAATTTACCTAAACTTGCAAATAACATTTTACATAATTTTGCGAATAGAGCTATGTAGTATTATCGTCGTGACGCATGTAGACGTCAACAATATTTTCCCTATTTATAAAAACCTGCTCCGTAGCTAAAAAGCTACGGAGAAAAACTACTACAGATAAGGTGTTTTAATAAAAGGAATGTACTTGCAATGGACATAGAAAAAAACGATCTGCCCGTTGACTAATTTTGAAATGATAATTTAAACGGATAATTTCGATTCGAAATTTAGAAATCTCTAGTCGAATTTTCAATTTGAAATGAAAGTTCGATGACATAATTATAAATTTAAAAATTGAACAAATTAAGATTATTTTTTATTAATCCAAATTTATTCTTTTTAGCTTTGCGAAAATAAACCGAATAAATTGAGATAAATTAAAATAAATAAATATTAGGATTTTAGAGGTAGTAAGTTATAAAAGAAATAATTTTTCCTATTCTCCTAAAATACTGAATTCTAGAAAAGTCAGAATAGGGCTTACTAAACCTTTAGAGTTCGTAGCTTGGTGTTTTAACATGGCCTTTCCGGAATTTAGAATATTTTTCCGTTTTATGGCGACGGGAACGGAAAATACTTGCCGTGCCAACTTGGCCAAAGTGGGAAATCTCTTTTCAGTGACCTTCCAGTAGTTAGGGGGAGTCAATTTTGGCTGCGTAAGTCGACCCTCAGCTAAATATTCACCTAATTCCGGGATCGATTTTGGTAATGCTGAGGAGGCGCTTGCACAAGACGCCATTATTAAATCCGGATATAGTTCAAACGATGTAGTTTGAGAATCGCTGTCTAATGAGTTGATATCCCGATTTAGAATGCGTATTCTGTTTTTTAGGACATCAATTACAAATGCCTCATCTTTACAACTGAAATTAGGAAATTCATTTTCCCATTCGGGTTTCCCGTATGGACCTATAAATATTTAAAATAAAAAATAAATTTTCAATTATCATTGTATTTCTAAGTTTTAAAGAAAAACCACTGTTGTACAGATTTAATACTGTAATTCATGCTCTACGCACGTTTGGACTCGATCGCACGAGTCTTCGTCAAGCTTTCCATAGTTAATGTATTTCTAAATTATAATTCTGTAAAACCAATTATTTACCTCTGAATAGAGCATATTTTTGCCTGGGGTCCAGATACGAAGCTATGATCAGATCAGGATCACTCAGTTCTTCGTTGAAAGTGGTTTCCATGTTTTTCAATAAAAGTGTTTTGAATTCGTCAAAACTGAACGTTTTAATTGAACGAACTTGGACAAAAATAGACACAAGGTGGCCGCATATAAGTGGTGCCATTATATTTTCTTCCTCCATAAAATCCAAAACTACTTTAAATGGTCTTAATAGTTCTAGCAGTTCGCCTAATTTCGATATATCTGTCGCATTTGGGAAATAAATATCATTGGCACATTATTTTTCATCTTTGGCGGTGGATATAACCTCTTTAATTACAAGGAGGGTTCCGGGCTAAATAAAGAGAAATACCCGTATTCTTAATTATTTGTAACTGTATTGCGTCAACTATTTTACTAAGACGTCACAAAACCACGACGGGTAATTGCGACCAAAACGTGACCGGAGTGCGCGCAACGAAAAAGCCCGAAAGCAAACGTAAGTGGTGTAGTCAGGCCAAAGAATATAAAGCCCCAGGAATGGAAGGATTGATATTATTGGCCGCGTGTTTTGGTTGCGTTAGAAACTTCCGGCAAAGCAAATCAGAGTAACCGGAAACGGTTTACTCAACCCGGCCTCTCTTTAAAAACGAGAGGCGCAAAAGTTCCACTAGACGGAGCTACACATTCCATTCCTGGGGCTTTATATTCTTTGGTCAGGCCTTTGCTCACCTGGTGCGGCTGCTTGAAGTTGTCTCCCCTTTCAATACATCCCACATTTCAGTGGCTCTCCTCAAACTATTTTAGGGGAAAACTCGTGAAAAAGTGCCGCCCCCTAAAAACATGCCCTGCTCCCTCCACCCCCTATAGCTACGCCAGTGGTTGGAATATCACAAAATAGTAATTATACAGACAGGAAACAAGAGAAGCCCAAAAATCCTCCCAACAAACCAACGATAAATTTATCGTAAATGAGCTTTGAAAGAAGCCCAATTGCGCTGGAAAACCACCCAACTGGCATCCCTGCTCCTGAAGGTCCTACACTGTATGTCCTATTCTCGGTCTTATCTCGTTTGCTCTTAATATTTTCTTCTTCTTTTTTACAATCCCTTCTGAGAACGGACGGATCCACACTACTGACAGACGACTTACCATTGAAGTCCGCTATTACTCTATTACTGAGATAAAAATTCCTACCTTAGTGATACATTCCAAAACCATTATGAAAGTGAAGAATGCAAATCCAGTGGATTGCTTCCAATCAGGGTTGTCCAAGGTGGTAATTTCCCTTATCCACCTTGGTGAAGTCACTAAAAAGGTCACCAGGGTCTTAACTTTTTCAAAAATCCTTTTAGTGCGATTACAGCAGGACGTCAATGCTATCTTTTTAGTGACCAAGAAGTATCAAGTTGAATGTCTTTCGCAACTTCGTCATCCCAAAAATTTAATGCTACTTCGAAGTCTTCTTCTTCGTTGAAGAGCGGTAATTGTGGATATTTGAAAACTAAGTCACACAATGCTCCCTGACCACCGATATTTAAAGCCCTGATACTTCCTCCGATGCAGGTGATGTTGACGCTTGAGATCTTCATGAAACACATCAAGACAGTAGCGTAGCTACCAATCTTGCCCACTCCCCCTTAGCACGTTCGCAAGGGCCTTCCCGTGTCGTAGCAATAGTGGTGTACAGTGGTGCGCTACACCAATATCCGGGGCTAGAAGGGGCCCGGACTCGAGTCAATGAATTGTTTTAATTTTAATCGATATCCTTATTTGAAAATTCGCAGATGGTAAATATATCGTAGAGTGTCATTAAGTCAATGATGCCAATCAAACTCCTAACTGTAAAGTGCAAAACTGTAAACACTATATGATTGAAATTAATATTTGAAATAGCATTTTAATAACATTTTCGATTTTATTAGAGCCCAGCTGAGATACTTACACCAGGGCCCAAAATCTCACGTCACGGTCGGGCCTCCTCCCCCTTAGCAATTTGGCAAAGGTCCCCAGTAAGCGATATTTCCTTATTTCCTGAAAAATCTCCACAGTTTTGCCATAGACTAAGAAAGGTAAACCTTTCTTAGTCTATGGTTTTGCCCCTTTCCCTGGTGAATTGAAATGAAAATTTACTCTTAAACCTCAAGACCCTGGCAATCTTAAGGGGGGGGGGGACTCACGGTAATCACCATAATCTTTTAATTGTGGAGATCAGATGTAAAGTTATTGGCTGGAGAACTCAAAACAGCTTAAATGTCCGGCAGCTAGAGACAATATATGTTTTATTACCAGATTTAAAAATTGAACCAAATACATTAAATTACCCCAAATGACATTTTCCCCAGGGCCCCCAAAATCCTTCAGACAGCTCTTCTGCTATTAGATAAAATAATTGGAGTGTAATACACTACTTACGTGGAATGCCTGTAGCCCGACCTTTTTTAAGAGCTGGAGGAGGGATTTCTTTAAACTATCACTGTCTGTTTCAAATACGTAGTCGTAACCAATCAACCAATTGTTTAACTTCCAATTCAAGACAATAAATTGACATCGCAATGCAAATATTCCAGCATCCCACAATTCTACTACTAAATGAAGTGGTATATTTTCCGAAATTAAGGGTAATAAAATGTTCTACAAAGAAAATGCGTTAAGAAAAAAATTATATTATGTTTAGTTGTTATCAGAAGTTTATAATATATTTCTAATAAAGAAGTATACGACTAATATTAACGGGTGTACCTTTGCAGGTTATGACTTTTGAAACGATATTTGGTTAAAAAATTGGGTAATGCAAAGTACATAGTTTAAAATGGTGGAAATATTTTTTTTTTCAAATTGCTACAGATCCGGGGTTGTTGTGGGGATTCATGTACATTGAAAACTGTCTCGAGTTGTTAAATCACATGTTTAATAGTTCATTATGATACTTCGCCACAAAATATTTATATTTTCTACCACCGTATTTGTCGGGAAAAAAGAACCTCCCGTCATTTTCCGTGTAATTCGAAAACAAAATCTAAATTTGGCAAAACTGCCACTTTTTTTGACCGATCAAGAAATATTAGGCTGGCAACGCTGTTTTCCACGCTGAAATTTTAATTTAAATTCGGTTCACGCATTTTTTAATCGTTATTTTAAATAATCGACTATTATTCACTTAGCTGGATATTTATTACTTATAGTGTATTATATATTTGGTCGTTATCAAATTAAATTTACCAACCGGAATTTTATTTTTAATGTCATCCAAGGATTTATTCATTGTTTCAATGAGATCCCTTTCGTGAGGAACCGACAGGTGTGGGGCGGCATTGTCCATCATCTCCCTAAATGCTTCGTCAGCGACCAAACTGTATGGGAATCCACCTGTTGCGATCATTTTGATAAGCGATAGATCAAAATCATTCGCTTTAGGAGATGACGTATTTCCTGGTTTTTTTTTGGCTTTCTTAGCGGGTAAAATCGTCAAAAACGCGTCGTTGGAATCCCTCTTCTCCTTTGGTCTCAGTATCAAATTATCTTTTTTGTGCATAGTCTTAAAAAGCAATAGATATATTAAACGCATTGAACCAGAACAATAGTATGGACTGTTTCTTCGTGAATGAGGAAACCAAAAATATTACCTTGATATGTAGTTCCAAGTTGGTAGAACTACTCGGACATCCTTTAACAACGTTCTCGCAATGAATACATTTACCAAGAACAGACGTCGAAGGTTTACCATCGTTATGGGCTGCGTGCCCAATATAAATGAAATGATCTTGTATGTTATACGCGCCATATTGTCCATCGACGAATTTAGCCGAAAATGTATCAATGATGACACTTTTGACGTCGTTTGATTCTGAACGGTTTGGTAACTTTTGGTTGGCGCTCAGAGACGCGTGAAAAGATGCATTTGTACTCGATGAATTGTCCGAAATGTTTAGAGCACTCTCGCTCGAAGACATCTTATAACTAAAAATGTTGGACGACACGGAACACTTAATTATTAAGTTTTAGCGATAAAGATTTAAACATCGGGCCCTTCAACAGGCATATATTATATGGTTACGGGTGAAAGAGGGCTCTCCAGTGGCAAAATTCGTTGCTACTTGCAATGTGGCCTAAAAAATCATTTTTTCATGTCTACTTTGAGGATCTGATGAGTCCGCAGCGATGCGGGGTGGACAACATAGTTTTTGTGGGGCAAGGAGCAGTTGCCCCCAGAAATGGAGTTGAACAAATTGGGTCGTGTTTCGTGTCGTACTCGAGGGTATGTTCCACGCAGAGTCGAATGAGACCGTACGGTGACCCGTTTTGGAGTTATGACGTAATTTGTACAAAATCACGTGGTTTTTTCCCTAATATTCCATAAAAAAATTCAAAATAATTTAAATTTAGAATTGAGAAAGAGGGGGTATCTGTTCCGCAGTATTGTTTAACGCTAAGTCGAATGAGACTGGAATTCGAAATTTCAAACGTTTTGAACGATTTTGGCATATTAGAGAAAAAACGACGTGGTTTAGTACCGCTCGTTTAGTACAAATCTCGTCATAACTCCGAAACGGGTCACCGTACGGCCTCATTCGACTCAGCGTGGAACCTACCCTCGGGTACGGCACCAAACCAGGCCAAATTCGTTCAAGCCCAATTCTGGGGACCCCTTACCCCCAAAAACTATTTTTTCGACCCCGCATCGCTGCGGAGTCATCCGATCCTCAGAGTAGACAGCAAAACAGAATATGTAAGCCACATTGCAAGTTGGGACTAGTGATCGTACCGGGTGACATTTGAGTCGGGGTCGGGGAGATAAAGTCTCTTCAACGGCAGGCTATTTAAAAGTAAAAAAAGAACAATAAGTGTATAATATTTTTCCATAAGTGTGACACTTTCTATTCTTCACTTGTAAAATTTTACGGCGAACCTGGCGAGTGTGACGCGACTTTTGCACCTTCGAACGACAGAAGTCGCTGAGATAATAGGTTGCCGGCTTGCCCCGTCTTTCTCCGTTTTGGTTGTAGGCTGTAGCTAAGTACTCGCCCAGGCGTTGATTAAATTTGTTTTATTTGGAAAACCCGACTTAAAAAAACCCGACTTAAAAATTAAACAACCCGACTCGGGTCGGGGCTGAAAATCCGGGGATCTCAGACTTACCGGGTTGGGGTCGGGTTCCCCGTACAATCACTAGTTGGGACGAATTTTGCCTCTGGGGAGCCCTTTTTGGGCCTCTTTTACCCGTATTAACTGGGATTTATAATTACCTAATAGAAATGAAGACTAGTGTTGCGCTGATAATCAGACAATAGAAAACGGTACTTTTACTGGTTTTCCCAAAATCAAAAAGTTAAAAGTGGACCGGACTGCCATCGCCCGCTGCGCCTATCATCTCGTAAAGCAGCTTGACGCGAAAGTACATAGCTCCTACTAGCCTATTAGCTCCGACCCTTCCACCTCCCCCCTCCTACTCGCAAAGTTCATTGCGGTAAGTCAAAGATAATTATGCAAATCGCTACCTAATTTCTAAAACCACGTATCTCTTTATATTTTTTTTACACAGTTACGTGGTTTTGGAAAGAGGGTACCGAAATATCAATTATTTTGTGACGAGTTCAAAGTATATTTTTTAAAGGAATGCACTTTGACTATTTTCGTAAAGTATATGCCAATTTCAGTACAAAAGAGATTACCTCTGAACATCATACTGAATATTGGTAAAATAAGATGTCTAACAAAAGGGTTTTGGCTAATAGTGATACAACGGTTAAGAAACATGCTCGACATTCGGAGGAGCAAACGGGCTTCCAACAAGATCTCGTTAAAATGATTGCCGAACAAAGTGGACTACCATTTTCAATAGTTGATGGAAAAGCGTTCCGTCAAGTTATTAAACGTATAGCGCCACAGTACACAGTTCCATCTCGTCGAACATTAGTTCGATGTATCGATACCATTAGTAATAGTCTCAACCCTAAGATAAAGGTACTTAAATTTGAAATTGCTATTTTTGAAAAGATTTTTTCGTTTGATCAATTAAACTTTATGTAATGTATTATCAGGTTCTATTGGGAAATATTGCGATGAAGAAAATTCATTTGACATTGGATATATGGAGTTCGAGGAAGAGGCAATCGGTAATTGGCGTGCGATGCCAGTTCATTGACGAAATTTGGACGCTAAAAACACTCTGGTGAAGCCATAATGCTAAAACTCCGACAAATTCTACAAGAGGTTGGCATAAAACCCGGAACGAAAATTTGATTCTACATATACATTTTAAAGATCGAGCGTAGGAACCGAAGGGGGCAGGGGGCATTGTCCCTCGCAAAAATTTCACTGGGAGGGGCAAATAATGTAATTGCCCCTACAACATTTTGGTCGGTTTGTAATTTCAAACTAACAAATTAAAGATACAAGAAAGCTATCATTTTCGCCATACGATTATAATAAATTATTCTGGTAATTTTGAAACCTAAAGGTATTTAGATAAAATAATTATTGCTATTATATCGAATCATATTTGGATTTTCTTAAATTTGTACAAAACAGTGTAGATTTCTGAATTTTGAAAACGAAAAATTTAAATATTTTTAAATATATGAAACTTGTGACGTTTTTGGCTCCCAATAAAGGGGTACGATCAGTAGCAGTCAACGGAAAAAATCCGATGGATTTGATATTTTCCACCGATGAGCTTTTTCGTCATAATGACGTCGTAAGTTTCTGAACGCTTTTATTCAGTCATCGGTGTTTTTTAAAATGCCGTAGCTTTTATAGTAGTTTTACGTCAGTAATGACGTCAGTCATCGGAAAACCGACTCTTCCAGCCGATGACTTCGGTGAGTAACTGATGAGCAACGTGACGTCAAAACCGAAAACGCGAAAAAGCGTACAGTAGGAAACCGAGGTCACCGACGGCGATTACTAATTGGTGAATCCGATGAGCTCTGCTGAACGTACCAAAGGTTTCTAGAACAATTAGAGCTACTTTTACTCACACTCTAAAAATGAGGCGAACCTCTCTTGCGTCCAAAAATAACTGCCGCGAGTCAATTTTGACCAAGCCTTCAATTTGCGTTCAAATTGAATTCCTTAAATTCACTTGTGATCAACCACTCTTTGAAATTATGTACACCGATTACGCCGGATAACGCTTAGATTAGCACTGCCAAAGGCAGGGACTTCAAAGATTACGCGTAATCCCATTAGTACACTCAAAGGTACGGCTCTGTACACCGATTACGCGAGTGATCAGCCCCTCGGATCAAGCCTTAGTATTGGCAAGAATGTAATTATTTATATCTAGGGAGAATGTATATGTCGAGAAAAGTCCAGTTGATGATTGGCAATTTATCAGTGGATGGCCATTAGAGTATCGTGGTCGCCTGGTTTTCATAATTCATTTTACACTTAAATATTCAACAGTGAAAGTCACGGACATGTTTAAAATAAAATACGGGTAGTGGTTTTTAATATTTGTGCATATAATTGAACATACTTCACAGTCAATTTGTCATAGATATACCGATTTTCAACCTATTTATGTATATTTTATATTGAACGCCCCTTACATCAAAATTGAACGCCCCTTTGTTTGATATTGAACGTCCCTTTGGTTAAAACGGAACGTCCCTTTGGTTAAAACGGAACGTCCCTTTGGTTAAAACGGAACGTCCCTTCGGTTAAAACGGAACGTCCCTTCGGTTAAAACGGAACGTACTTTCGTTTAAAATTGAACGTCCCTTCGGTTAAACTTGAACGTCCCTTCGGTTAAACTTGAAAGCCCAATTGTTTCAGTTCAAATTTGAACGCTATAATTATAATCAAATTTGAACGCAATTTTTAGCATTCAAATGCGACTGTTTCAGCGAACCGCCACAGTGACCAGTCATTGAACGTTATAATATTCATTCATTTTAGAGTGCAGGAACCTCAGTTGACTTTGTCCCCTCGAGCTTTTAAACCGTTCATACGCCACTGTCGAGCTAAAAGGTTGTTACGTGTTGTCTCGCTTTAGGTGTATTGTGTGTGCGAATAACGCCGCAAATATAACGAAGGCATTCAACATGGATGACGTGTTTGATTCTCCATGGCCTGTTCATGAAACAAACACCACGAATGACAACACACCGAGCGATACCAGTATCGACGAATCAGACCAACATTCTTTTAATGGTAAATATTTCTTTGGTTCACTAGACGTCTCTAGGACCTTATTTGAAAGTAATATAACCTCTAATATTTTGGCCCCCACCCCCAAGTTCTAATGTTGGCCGCTCCTTCTCACGGTATCGGCATTTTCGGGGCTGCTTATCGATTAGTTACTAAGGTAGTTTCTAACATTATTTGCAGTCTTCCGGAAAAATGTATGGAAGGTTATATATTTAATTTTTGCCGGATTGTTAGAATCAACCTTTTTTAAATCCTAGCTTTGGGGGCAGTGCACAAAATAAACGTTTTCGATATAACCTCCTAATAAAGAGTAAAAGTTCTAAATACTACTTTAATTACTTAAATAACTCTGAACCCTTAACCATAAACCAGGGTTCGCTGATTGGAACCTGGTTTAAATAAAAACAATTTAATTAAACCATATTGTTTTGATTTAAAACCAAAAAAAACGTAATTTTGACGTATGTTTTTTTAAATTGCAGGATGCCATAAACATTAAAACTATTTAGCTAAATTCCAAATGAAGCTTGGAAATAAAACGAAAAACCGTGAAGTAACATACACTACAACGCTCGGTCGTACATTAACCATTAGGTTAGGTAGGTGGCTTAAGCCTAGGGGCCCGGGAACAAGCCAAAGGGTAGGGGGACAGAGATGAGTGTAAGGCTTAATGGCCGGAGCCCTAATAAAGATCAAACCTAGGAGGCCGGGTGGTGCTTATCATTTACATTTTATGTTAAGTGGGGTTTAAGAAATATAAAAATATTGGATTTACCATTATAAATATAACATTTGGGAAAATGTAATGTGCTCCAAAAATATAGAAAGTTTGGAAAATGTAAGGGGTTCCAAAAATTCTTCTCGGGGTCCCAAATATTGAAATCTTGTGCCCAAATATCTTGATCTAGCATTCCTAAATCATATCCACCAAAACTATGAAACGAGCTATGAAAGCACATCTGACCGAGCTTAGCGATACCGCTGGTTTTTTTTAACCAATCAAAATTTATCTACATCATATCAGCTGTTTTCTATCGGAGGATGTCTTTAGCTCGTAATAAATAATTAATGTTTTATACCTTAGTTAATAACTGTATACAGAAGTAAATATGAGAAGTGGCCTCTCTACCTTTAGCTCGTGCAAGACGTGGCTTGACCTCCGTATAACCGACGCCGTTTTTCGCCATGAAAATTTAAAATGAGAGTAGTCCATTTTCTTTTTGGCTGTACCTTGCTATTGAAATCCAATATAAAGTTATCCGCTATTGGTAATCTTTAACTGTACAAAGTTGAAAATGAAACGTTTTTTAATGCAGTAAAATATTTGTGAACAATGTATTCATGCGCGAGTTTCCGTCGAAAACGAAAGGCGCTAAATATTTGAGAAAGTGACGCCTCTCCAAAATCTAGAAGAGGGCCACTTCTACTATTTACTTCTGCCGTATACCACTGTTCGACAAATTGTATCAAGGCGGAAGTTTTGTTTTCATAATCGGAACCGGATATTTAAAAAATATTAGATCTAATTGATTATAGAATTTCGATGGTTCAAAAGGGGATGATCAGGCACAAAAAATCTAACTTAAAAGATAGCTGCTTTACCGCCGACCCAGAGCGGAAACGAGAAAAACGTTTTCCGTCGACACAGTGTGTCAGAATTTATAGCCCGGTGTACATATTAACTGAGACCATACCACCGGAGGCCTATCATCATAGTGCCCTACGCCAGCGTCCCCCTAGCCCGGACAGGTGACAAATCCAGCATGGGTAGCAGAACCCTACTACTGATGGTCTCACCTTTGACGCAAGCCACTCAACCCAGCAGAAGGTGCAGCAATGGGTGGACCTAGTGCTCGGAATTGTTTATTCATTATTCACAAATTTTCCGATTTATTTAACAAGCGTTGGTAAAAAAGATATTATTTTGACTTATTTAATTATGTTTTTTACGCAGACAAGCATTTCTTTGGAAAAAAGTGGCATTTATTTAAATAATTGTTTATTTTATTTAAATAATAGGCTTATTCACTCGCTATTATTCAACTATTGGTTATTTAAATAAATATTATTTAAATAACGCCGGGCTTATTTTATTCATGGATAAAAATTAATCGAAATCCGAGCACTAGGTGGACCAATCCCCACTTCGCACACAGCAATGGGAATTAGAATGGATGCTATAGCAACTCCAGCCGACACCCTACCTATGAAGGTAAGGAGCCAAACCCTTTGGAGAGAGCTCCTAAAGGGGAACGACGAGCACACATCAGCCCGCATAACCCGGCACAGCCGGCACCGGCGATCTCGGTGGGAGTCCAAAAGGTCGGGAGATGGGTCCCCCGTGCCCTCATACGGAGGCTCGCCGCCCCACAGCAGGCTACCCAATCCGCCGAGGCGACCAGTTTGCCTGGACCCTCTAAGTTAGCCTGAACCGAAGTTCAGTATCCAGCCCAAACCTGACCGAAGTCGGATGTGGAGATAGGACCATTTGATCAGAGCTAACATCTCCCAGTGCGCCAACGCCCTTATGGGTTACAAGAGCCGGACCCCGACTCCCCGGTAAAGCCACCAGTTATTCCACACTCTAACCCATTTAGGGCCACAGAATGTTTACGCCTAAAATAAGTGAAAACCAGGCTTTATTTTTCAAACAATGCTGCATGGTTATTTACTTATTTTAAAGTTTCAGCTCTGACTAGTCACCAGTTAATTAAGAATGACTTCATATATTTGTATTCTCCGACGCTTTAGGCTTACAATATTTCACAGGTGCTAGTCGTAAATTTTTCGCCACGAAGGTCTATCGGCCGAAGTACCGCATTTTTACCTAACCAAATTTGGTTTCCCACAAAGTTATAGAACTTCTAGTTTCTTGTTTTCGAAGCCATCATTTCGTCAAGCTAACTTGTCAATTCTCTTACATCTATATGAAATTCGCGTTTATAGACCTATACTAAATTTTTTGTCTAAATGTCGACCCACCCTGCAGAATTTGAATTTTGACCATCTGGTCATGTGTAGTTGCTTGTTTCAATATACGCGTCGTCTGCATTTCAGATGACGTGTAACAAAACAGCGGACTTTGATTGGTTTTCACCTAAATTCGAATTCTACATGGTAAATTGAAATTTTTGCCCACCTTTTAGTATAGGTCTATAATGGTTTCATAAAGGTCAGTGGCGGCGCCAGGAATTTTCGCGAGGGTAGGCAAACCAAATAAATGGGCCCCCGACCCGGGACCGCCCTTTTCTCAACGAAACGCTTCAATAAAATAAAGTAGTGATGTACATGACGAACAAAAAAGTTCTAACAACAGTAAAACGAGTCCAAATATAACAGAACTGGTTTTATTTACTAGGAGATACCTTAAAAATTTCTAAATACATTATTGACTATTGTTTCATTGTTATTTATAAATAATTTTTATCTCTTGGGACAATTTTGAGACCCTTTCTAGATCAATTTGGGGCCCCTTATAGGATGATTTTGGTGCCCCTCTAAATTTTAAGGTAGGCAGTGGCCTACCTGGCCTACCCCCTAGCGCCGCCACTGATAAAGGTCTACTTTCAGGAAAACGTTTCCCCCTTGTTGAAAAAGGGGTTCATTTTATTTTCTTCCCCCTCTTAGTTATCTCACGCCCAGGGATAAAAACATAAGAACACCGCTATGCATTCTAATATAACACGTTCGCCTCATCACTTGGTTGTCGACATAAAACAGTTTCAGCTAACCGATTTCTAGGGTTGGTTGAAACTGTCTATTGCCAAGGATTTTTGAAGACGGGGAAATGGTCAGCGGGTTGGCGCGGTATTTCGACACATTTTTCCCATTTTCCGATTCCCCTACCCCCTACCTTCTCAGGTGTTCAAGACACTCGCGTCGAGTTTCATTGATTTCACCACCTAATTTTATTTGTATTGTATTTTTGTATAATAAAAACTAAATAGAATCGAAGCCGTCAAAACGGTAAAAAATTAAGAAATCTTTTAAAATCAAATCCTGGTGTCCACTTAGATATATTTCAAATTAGTAAAAAACTATATGCGTGTTTATAAACTTCAATAACAAGGAATTTTTTTGAGCGCGCTATCCCGGTTTTTAAATTAAAACAAAGACTTAAGTCCCCTTAGGTTACGCAACCCCATTTTATATAAAAACCTTAAACAAACCTATTACCAATGGCGTAGCCAGAAATTCGTCAGGGGAGGGGGTGGCGAAGTATGTGAATGTTAAGAGTCGGGGGAGACGGTGGTAAAAGTATATACAGTCAATGGTAGGCCCAATTGGACACAGCACTGCCTCTTATATCGTTTTATTCAGTCGGCGAAGTAAAAATTACTCTCCCAGAGAACCAGCAAACCCAAATAGAAAATCATCAAACCCAAATCCCGATTTTCTACACCCTAGTGATAGCGACGGTCACCTATAAATTCCGACTTCTCATGCGCATTGGTAGTTGCTGGCAATAATGACAATAGTTACAATGCGGGATCTATACCAAAAATATAATTACATATTTGGAATGCGAAGAACTATCACTTAATTAATATTATGTTTAAAGGCGTATGAGTTGAGTGTATATATACATTTCATAAAAAATTTTAAACCCAATAATAACAAAGCTAGAGCGGAAGTGTATAATATACGTATACCTGAGAAGTGTGCATATCCCGATAATCCTAAGATTATTAGCTTTATAGGCAGACACCCTCTAGGTTTTCAAAATAATTGAATATGTAAATTCATTTCATAGTGGGATTAATGTTTCCGTCAGGTGCCAATTTTTCATCATTTCATTTTAGACTAACCGAAACGGGCTATTTGACAATCAAAATGACCAAATACACGTATATTTGAACCTTTCCTTGACTTTATGACTGAAAAATTGTTTAAAGGTCCATTTACTTGGTTACACAATTTGTTAAATACTTGGCTTTAAGGCCATCTAAATTAAAGTTGGAAGCGTAGCACTTTGAAAATGCGTTATTCGGCTGAGAAAAATAGTGCTGCTGAAATTATACTCCTTGCATAGTTGCAACTTACCAAACACGTTTTTACCAAGGCTTAGTGTGTTATTTAATATTATAATTCCGACACCACATTGTATGATCTTCCCCAGCGCGACCATAATTAACATTTTTTCTATTAAAAATAAAGAATTTAACATTAATTATATTAAATCAAAATAGCTCATTATTGAAAATGGAAATAAAGTAAGTGAAACTATCAAACGATTTTGCACCATCTTACGTGTTAAGGAAATGCGTGGTAAGTTTAACTACCCTTTCACTTGAAATTAATTTAAACAATATCTAATACACTATTTTGCTGTTAAAAATAAACTGAAATAAACTGAAATAGTTTGTTCAGAAATTGATATTAGTGTTTAACTAAAAGAAATAGCGTTTAACAAAAAATTGTCTTATATATGTTAAAAATAATAGCATGTTTCTTAAATATTTTAATTATTAGTAAAAAATATATATTAGATTTACACGATTAGAATTTTATTATCAATGATCGTTATCTAGTTATCTAATCTCATTGTATGCCATTTCTTATTCTGATAAGTTTACGTTTCACGGATATTTAAAATATCAATCTGTCAAAACCCGTATAATACAAAGAAACGTAGAATTTATTAGTGCCGAAAATTCTCGATAGGGGTAGCCATTATCACGTTACAACGTGGTTCTTGTTATGGAACTAATGACAATAAGGTATAAACTTGGCTTATCTTTGATAAAAACGTCTCTTATTCCAAAGAACTTGTATATTTATCGAGAATGTACTTGCCCTTTTAGATATTTTGGAGGAAAAGGCCCTCAGAAATGTATGCTTATTTACTTAAATATTCCATTTCAAGCTATCCCTAACCTAAGCAGTGTTTATCCTTTATATTTAAATATAGCATATGATGTTTTTTATATTGACAACATTCAGATTAATCAGAAGCGATGATATAAGAAAAAGGTTTTATTGGAATATCCATTTCAGAAGATCAACGCCCGTGAATGAATTAGACTAAATTTGGAATGATGTAATGAGTAAGGGAATTGTACATAGCATAAAACTGAATTGTAGGAAGATACAAGGTTATATCAAATTAATGTGAAAAAATGGATAGAAGGTGCGGAATAAGTAAACGTTATCTGAAACACTTAACTTGGAAGAAAATCAAAATGGGGCTGATATTGTTTCTACCCTCAGAACACACATTTCAAACTTTATATACGGAGATCCCCCCAAAAATCGAGAACAGTTTATGAATAGACTCGGTTCGAGTAAAAAGTACGTGTTTGTCTCCTTTGAATATATTCCAAATGGGTCGAAACAAATATATTCAGTGTCCAAGTTGCGATAAACGAATACGTAGCTATAGATTAAGAACCCATAAATGTAAACGTACATCGTGTACAACGTGCAATAAATCGTTAAATCACAACTGAGTCGACATATTAGACGTTGCAGTCTAAACCCTCACCAAGTAAACTTAGGCAAAGTAGAAGCGGAAATTGATAAACAACGAGTCCGCGCAGAAGCCGTTGCTCGATCTGGACTACCATCGCATCTCTTTGGAAATTTGACAAGTGCTTGGGTGGAACAAATGAAAACCCCTAAACGAATAAACAAAGATATAGAACTTAGACCATGGCAGAAAAGTTTATTGGAACATTTAATTGTCTCAGACTGTAAAATAATATTTGTAATAGGGAAAGATGGAAATGAAGGAAAATCGTGGATGTTAAATTACTTGAAATCCCGTAACCCCAATTTTACACATTGTCAGCAAGTGACAGTTTCGGGGAGTGAAATGCTTTTTCAATTGAAAAAAGTTTGCTCTGGTGTGAACCACTTTTTCTTTAACACCTTGAGAAGTACAAAAATATGCGAAGAACACTTGGCAGTATTTGAAAGTTTAAAAGATGGTGAAATTGTTAGTACGAAATATAATTGTGTGAGTATAAATATTAGTACTCCAAATGTAGTTTGTGTATTTGGAAATTATATGCCGGTTTAAGTTCTGATAGAATTGTACGATTTTATATAAAAAATAATTATTTGTGTACGTATTAATTATCAAATATGTATAGTAGAAATGTTAATATAAAATTTGCATTTTTGAGGACGTGTGAATATAAAAATAGTAAACTTAATTCCCGATTTTTTTTAGGTATATGTTCATATTATAGCCGTCCTCAGGTTATCTATATAAAACAAATGGTTGTATAAAAATGATAAGAAAGAATAATAAAATTGTTGATTTAAAACAGAAAAGGGATGTCTGTCAAATGTTTGAGTTTTCTTAAATTTATATCATATACATTTCTACATGGTTTTATTTCATTGTAATAAAGTCTCTAACACTTATGAATAGATAATTGTATAATTGATTTACACATTATTAGAGTTAGAAATTTAGTCTTAGCAATTTACACTTTGCCTGTTTCTTAGGCCCGAGGTTTGCTTTTGAAACATCAATGCAATTAAGTTAAAAAATATAAAACACAATGCATCTAATTTAATTATTTTTAACTGAATTGAAAACCTTGATATATTTTTTTAAACTGTGTTTTTATCGAGAATGTACTAGCTCTATTAGATATTTTGGAGGAAGGACGAACTAAAATTGATGCTTGTTTACGAAATTAATTAGCGTATTTTAAAAAAAACATTTATTCTTAACAAATGCATTCATGTTAGGATATGATTTATGGAAAATGTACTTTCATGGGTTAGACTTAGAAATTTAGTCTTATCTATTTACACTTTACAGGTTTTTAGATCTAGCTTTAAATTTTTACGTATTGAAAAATGTATTAATGAAAAATAAAATAATAACGATCAGCTAGGCTAATACCCAAGGCACCACCCTAGGCCTAAGTCATCGAGCGACTTTTAAAGCCTTTCCATTCAGGTGGCCGGGTTACAATGCGTAGGAGGGTGGTGGCAAGCCCCGCAAGCCACGCGAGCCAACAGCTCCCTACACTTACTATTACCGTTAACCTAAACAAGTTTTTATGGAAGGGGAAACCGAAGATCTCGGGGAAAACCCCTTATACCAGTGGGAAGAGAACTTGCAAACTCGGCGCCGAAGGAGTTGTTCCGAGTTTTCAGCGTATTATAAGTAAAATTTTAGTCTTAACAAAGTCCACCAGTTAGGAAATGGTTTATGGATAGGAAAATATTTATCAATACTAAAGACAGAAGCAGAAACTAGGAGATCAGAGGAAAAAGAACCAATGCGATCGAAAATAATAATAATAATAATAATAAAGCCTTTAAATACGTTTTGCGTTCTTTATTGCATACTATTACCATATTTTAGTTTGGGCTTACTGTATTTAGAACCATCCAAATTAATTAATATTTTCATGTCTTTTTGTTGAAACACTTCTACAGGCGCACATAGGCCCAAAATAGGCGTAAATAGGACTAAATAGATTAACGTACTTAAAATGAACTGGTAAAAAAACCAGTAAGCATCGAATATATTTCCGAATTCATTAATATTTTCATACAATAAACTATAAATTGTTTATTTTTCGAGAATGTGCTAGCGCGATTAGATCTAATGGTAGTAAGACGCCCTAACATTTATGCATAGGGGCTCGTGACGTACCGATTCTCACGTGACTCGTTCATTTTTCCGCGCGCACCATTGATAAGGTAACTGAACTTTGACTTAGCGAGATCTTTGTTTTATTTGACGCTACAATCGGAAAGGTTTGAGTAGAAATTCTGTCTTGTCCCATGTTACATTTTCAGCCTTTTGGAGCATTCATTGTACATACAAAGTAAGAATTTTTCATGAATATTTATTGTATTAGACAACAGTATTTGAACTTTAAGGCATATTATACTTAGTATATTAAATTTAGGCTTATCAGGTAGGAATCTGAATTAGAGTTAAAAAATGAATTTTAGTATTCTGCTTTTTTTAGGCCAAGCTTAGCGTAGAAAGTAATTTACTATTTTGTTTTTGTTGTAGACTATATATTTTAGACAATTAAGTTATTGAAAAAGCGTTTAAAATGATAATGGTATTTTGAAAACGTTTCTACCGTAAAATTGTAACTTTTTTCACTGTAGTTCGCAAAATGGTATTAATAGTATACTAATTTAATGTAAATTTCTATTAATTGTATTGTTTTCTAGGATATGATTGCATCCAAAGCTCTCGAGAGGAATCTACAATGGGATTTTTTCAAGTGGGTTAATTATGTTACGTCAAACAGAGGTTCCACTTAAGATATTAAACTGGGTTAATTATGTGACGTCAACAAAGGGTTTTTTCAAGTGGGTAAAATTATGTGACGTCAATGAGTATCATTAGTTGCAGATTTGATCACGTGATAATTATTAGTTCGGAAATATCTCGTTCAATAGGATCTCATCTGTGTGACGTCAGCAGCAGACGAATTTTGGAGGTAATCCAACAATTCTTTTAAACCGTTTTCTCGATCGAGACCCCATTGGGCTTAGATATTATAAATTCCAGTGTAATATTTTTTATACATGTAGAATTTCATAGTACCAAATATTCTCGATAGGGGCTCGTGACGTACCGATTCTCACGTGACTCGTTCATTTTTATGTGCGCGCGCATGTTTAATAAGATAACTGAACTTTGAGAGAACTTTGAGCAATGGGTTTTTTCCACACGATAATAGGTTCAGAAAAGTCTCGTTAGGGGTCCTCCTCCTGATAAACCGTCAGTGGGGGGTTTTTTTCCACTGGTATTTAAGATATGACGTCAGTGTAGTCATGGGAATCAATTCTTAGTTTCAGTTTCGATATCTCAAGTCTTATCTACACGTCACATAGCGTTCTTTCTTTCACTCATTGGGAATAGTCATTAAAGGTCACGCAGTTTTTGTTCCGTTTTCAGCCGTTCGACAGCTCTATTTTACGGCATAGGCTTAAGGAATTCCGACCGTCAAAGAGAAAAAAGTAAGTTTCTATTTTATTATATTAAAATGAAATTTTTAGGCGTTCTTTTATATATTAGACAGAAAATTAGGCCTAAATTAGGTCCTGTATAGTCTAAGATTAGCGTACAAAGTAAGTTACTATTTTTATTTTGTAGTAAACTATATATTATAGGCATATTTAAAACAATTTGCCTATTGAAAAAGCGTTTATATTGAGAATTTCAGCGTAGAAATTTAACCATATTTGTTATGTTTCTTTCTCAGTTGATTAATAGTTGTGTTGTAGGAGCCACATTAAACACACTGCCTTTCAGTTCAACAATTTGGATAACAAGTGTAGATAACTTTATTAAAAAAGGGCCACTAGGGCGAGTTAGTAGTAACAAATTCTAGGGTGAGACACCTGGCGACGAACTCTAGAATTACAAGAGTAAACAAACATAGGCTCACCAATTATATGTAAATAGATATTATGATTTTTTCTACTTATATATTAACAAACTCCCCCTAAATCACAATATCACTCATATAATTGCTTAACAACAAAATTCTTTCCTTAATTAATGCTTATGTAAATATATCGGCATAGTTCAATTTTGTATTAACATATTGTATTTTGAATAATTTGGAAAGTAAGCGTTCTCTAACAAATTTAAATCTAATGTCCATATATTTCGTTAACTTGTTCTCTACTTGGTTCTTCAAGTTGAATATTACGGCCTGGTTATCGATATGTACTACTGGGCAGCCATCATCTAAGTGAAATACGTCTGCGCACTCGTCTAGTACACGCTTTATCCAGATGATTTCTTTAGTAAGTTCAGTGACCGCGTAGAGTTCTGATTCCATCGTTGAAAGGGCCACCAGAGATTGCTTCGCAGACCTCCATATAATCGGGTTAGATCCAATAAATATGACATGACCAGATACAGAACGTCTCCCCATGATGCATCTGAGTAGCAATTCACATCCATTCTATAAGAAGAGTCCAGCTTGATGCATCTCAATTTGGTTGATCGCACGTAGTTAAAAAGATGTTCTAAATGTTTCCAAGCAACCATACTTGGCTTCGTGTTATATCGTGATAACACGCTGACAGCATAAAGGATGTCTGGTCTGGTCATCCGTGCTATGAATAATAGAGAACCAACAAGTTGGCGGTATGGTAATCCGATATCTTCTTCTTGATGCATAGTATCGTAGTTGAATGTGGAACCAACTTTCAATGGCTCGTTTGCCTTCTGGAATCGTATCATCGAAAATAAGGTACTCAATTTTTGAATATACCCACTTTGTTCGAAATAAACATTTTTCGTTTTCTCATCTCGAGTAAATTTGACACCCAAGAACGTTCGGACATGTCCCAAATCTGTGCCATCAAAAATGGATATGATCTTCTTCATAATGTCGGCTTTAACAGATTCATTTCGAGCGATGAGTAGAATATCATCTACATAAATAAGTATAAATGCGTTCCATCCACTTCTATATATGCATTCACAGGAACTTAATGGAATGAGTCCAATTTCCTTCAGTCTCTTATTTAGTTCTTCATACCAGCAACGTCCAGCTTGGTGGAGACCATAAAGGCTTTTCTTCAGCATCCAGACATTGCCTTTAATGTCGTCAAATCCATCGGGAATCTCTAGGTAGATTTCCTCATCAAGGGCGCCATAAAAGAAAGCACACTTGACATCCAAATGTCTATCAATCCATCCTTTACAGACAACCAGCAATAAAAAGAAAAGTCTCACCAGTGAAAAATTAACTACTGGATTATATACTTCGTGGAAATCTAGTCCTTTCTCTTGCTCGTATCCTTTTGCAACTAAACGTGCTCTGTGTCTTACAACTTCACCATTTTCATCTCGTTTGCGCACGTAAACCCATTTATTTCCAAGTATTTTGGCATCCTTAGGTGGTTTGACAACTTCAAAGACTTTCCGTTTTTCCAAAGTCGCAATCTCGTCCATCATTGCTTCTTTCCAATTTTGAGAATCACAGGATTCCATGGCTTCCTTGAAAGTCATTGGATTCTCAAGTCCGACTTCACAGCATTCCAAACTTTCAAAAAATGTTGTAATAGTGCTGTCTACAACATTTGGGCCAGCTATTTCTGTTTCCATGTTTGGTTGCTCTTCAATTGTATTTGGTATCATCTTTATTGGTCCGGTCATTATATTTTTAGGTGAGAAGTCTAATTGACTGATGTCAACATCCAAATTGTTGTTACTACAGTAATCAGCTGCTTCTTTTCGGCTTCTGATTCTATGTCCATCATGGAAATAGTATACATCCGAACGATTTCCGATGGATCTAGCGACAATATCACGTTGAAAGATGGGAGTACGCTCATTTTCCCTATCTATTATGATCGGAATCTTTTCTCCTGTTCCTGTGGTACTTGGCTGAAGATCGTCCACTTGATTCCTAGTGGCAATTAGTTCCGTAATTTTCTCTTTGTGTCTTTCCGTTTTCTTCCTTGGAACAATTTTACTATTTTCATCCATCGCGTCTTGGAAGTGAAAGCCTATATCATTTTCTTCTGTAGCTCGTTGTGGCTTGTAGACTTTCATCTCGTTCACTGTAACTTGGTCACTTTCAATTATTTTGTTGGTAGTCGGATTCCATATGCGATAGCCTCTAGTGTGTATCGCATACCCGATAAGAACTCCAACTTCTGCAGTATCAGAGAACTTATCATTGCGCTCTCCTTTCGGTATAAATCGGTGAACCGTGCTCCCAATCTTCCTAATATACGATACATTTGGTGTGGTTCCTTTCTTCAATTCATAAGGTGTTTTCCAGTGCAAATTCGTTGAGGGAATCGGTTTCGCAGATACACATAAGTGTAAAGAAGTTCTACCCAAAAACCTGGAGGTAGATTCGCTTGCTTTCGCATAACTCGTATAGCTTGAAGTGCAGATTGGTTAAAACGTTCTGCCACCCCATTTTGATGTGGTGTGTAAGTATTGGTTCGCAAATGCAGGTATCCAGACATCTTCCTTGAGCAAAATTCTAGTCCGTTATCGGTTTTTATTGCTTTTATTTTCAACCTGGTTTCTCTCTCCATTCTAGCGATGTACTCTTTTATTTTTTGAAAGGCCTGCCATTTGTTGGACAATGGAAACACAGCAGTCCATCTCCAATGATCTTCGATTATCGCCAAATAATAAACATAGCCTGACTGTGATGGGTATTTCGTAGGACCCCAAATATCTGCATGAACCAATTCCATCGGACCATTTGTTAAACGGTTATCGAATGATCTTCGAGTCGGTCTTCGCATTTTTGTCTCTTTACAATCTTCACAATACAAATTTTTCCTAATTAATTCAGGCATTCCCCTCACAGCTCCTGATTTAGACATAACCGCAATAGTATGGATGTTGAAATGGCCAAATCTCCTGTGCCAAAGTTCAATGTCCCCATCATTTAACTTCTCAGTTGAGCATGCAATTGGTGGTTCAGTAAGAGGTTTATCCATTGAGATGCCATCTGGAAATTCTGCTAACAAATTGTAAAGTCCATTTGTACCATTAAATATCACGACTTGGGCATTGTGTTTGTCGAAAACATTAATCATCCTATTTCCACCCCTCCAAGAATATCCATTAGAGTCAACTTGAAAACTAGAAATCAAATTTCTCCGACCGTCTGGAGCAAATCTAACATTCTGCAATTTTATGTATCGTTTAAGACCGTTAACGACAAGTAACAATACTACAGTTCCCATTCCTACAATCTGGAAATGTCCTTGATAGGAATTCATTATTACTGGTTTCACCTCACGAAGTTCTTGAAACCATCGTCTGTCTTTGCATAAATGAGCACCGCTCGCGCTATCCCAAGTCCATTGGTTCCATGGAATTTCATTTGTACCCCTTGGTGATCCAGAGACTGTCATGACATCATATGTTTGGTTAAAACCATTATTATTTTGTCGGAAACCCCGATATCGATGCTGGTATCCGCGATGTCGAAATCTGCTTTCTGCGATTGGAGGACGTTGTGGGCAATTCCGTATAAAATGTCCTGGCTGTGCGCATCGATGACATACAGGAGTAGACTTATTTCCAGAAAAATTTGTTGTTGGAACTCTAAGTTTGCCAAAATCCTGGTTTTTCGTCACTGTCATTACTTCATCTTCTTTCTTGGAATGATTACCCATTCGCATTCGACCGGCTTCACTAATCAATGCCATTTTAACTCTTGTAGTTGTGAAATCCTTGTCATCCCACGCGTACATCATCTTTACTATTACTTCATAATCCATCGGTAACTCCTGAATCAGCTGATAAGCTATTTAGTCATCCGGTACTATTCTGCCTGCGTCTTTCAGTTGTGCTGCTGCGCCTTCAACTCTTCCAATGAATGTTTCCATTTTTTCATTATCCCGCATCTTCATAGTAACAAAATTTTTCCGTAAAACTGAAATCCTTGCTTTTGATTTGGGTTGGTACATTGATTCCAAGTATTTCCAGGATTCTAGAGGTGTATCTTTGCCCGCGCTTCGTAGTAAATCTCTTATCTCTCGTTTAATACCATAATAAAGATATCCCATAGTTTTAGCCTTCTGTATATTGAATTCCTTTAATTCAGCAGGATCTTGGGGTACTTTGGTCTTTTCTTCAATGTGTACAAGTAAAGACTGAGCTGATAACATCATACGCATGTCACATTTCTACTCTTCGTAATTGAGACCATCCAATTCGGAAAATTTGAACATCTCAGGTAATTTGTCCATGGAAATATAATATTCAATTCTATTTTACTTTACTTTGAGAAGACTTTATTATTTACTATTATTTATCATTGCACTGGGTTCCACATGGCTAAGTCTTCATTTTTTATAGCGGCCGCCATCTTGGTTTTCTTCATAAAAAAACGCCCTGAGGCTTAAATTAATTTTCCATTCCTTGAGATTAAATTTTTCTGGATTAGCTAGAAGTGTTGATCTGGGCCCATAACCTTTGTTATGTTTCTTTCTCAGTTGATTAATAGTTGTGTTGTAGGAGCCACATTAAACACACTGCCTTTCAGTTCAACAATTTGGATAACAAGTGTAGATAACTTTATTAAAATAAGGGCCACTAGGGCGAGTTAGTAGTAACAAATTCGAGGGTGAGACACCTGGCGACGAACTCTAGAATTACAAGAGTAAACAAACATAGGCTCACTAATTATATGTAAATAGATATTATGATTTTTTCTACTTATATATTAACAATATTGATAAAATTTGGTTTAGTAGGCTTAGTGATAAATGTAGGTTTAGAGAATGTATCATTTGAAACTATAGAACATATAGTGTCAAGATCAACTATGGAAAATGAAACGTATCGACTTGAAACGTTTCGTCACTGGAAAACCCCGAACGTCACTAAAGATAAACTAGCGAAGGCTGGATTCTACTATATTCAACGGGGCGATGATGTACGATGTTACAAATGCCATGGAGTCTTAGGAAACTGGGAATCAGGAGACGTACCAGAACTTGAACACGTCATTTCCTTCCCACGCTGTCCGTCAAGGGATAATTTACCCTCGTGAAAAAAGTATCTCTCGCAAGAATGGGACATTACACCAGCGCCAAAAGCAACTACTGTCATCGATAAAAGCTTCTCACCTGTACCTGAAGAAGACGACGTTTGTAACTGTCCCTCGTATGTCAGACGATACTGCTGTTAGACACTACAAATAAGTAAGTTAGAACTTTAAATTTGGAGATGGGTGGAAAAAATTAAGACCAAATGTACTCTATAAACGACCAAAGTCACCATTTTCGGCCCTATGTACCCCATTTCGGACCAAAAGTACCCCAAACTGGACCTTTTAGCTTTAATGTAATGTTAAATTCCCATAGAGATTCCCCTAAAAATAAACAATTTGCGGTCCAATTTTGGGTACATGAAGTATTTCGGTGAGGTAAAACTAATTCTGGCAAACTGCTGCGATTTATAGCGAATGGGGGAAAAACCGATTTCTAGCTATTGGGAGCGATGGTGGATATTTAAGAGTTCAGGAATTATTGAAATTAGCAGCGCTTAAGAAAATATGGGTAACGAGGGGGAGGGGAAGCAGAGAGAGAGAGAGTCTACTGATTACGGACTTAGGATTGAGAGATAATAATAATGGTAAACGGGGCGGGTCGAGGGGGCGCGCAGAGAGAATATAGCGATTATAATCTGGTTAATGAGGTAGCACGGGGAATACAGATTCTGGAGATTATGGTGTTTCGGAAGCGATAGTGAAAATTATGGTTAACGAGGTGCGGGTAAGAGTAGAGAGGGGTAAATTCCATCCTCCAGAAATCTGCACGAGGAAAACTATTCTGGAGAATGGGAGATAGCGAAGGGGTAAAGTCCATCCTCAAGAAATCTGCACGAGGAAAACTAATTCTGGAGAATGGGGAGGGGGAAGGAAGCAGATAGAAAACCTTGGCGATTATATTACGGCGACTGGGGAGGGGGAAAAAGGCCGAAAAATCTTGGCGATTATATTCCAGCGAATGGGTTGAGGAAATTCAGAAAAATCTTGGCGATTATATTTCGGCGAATGGGGAGAGGAAGCAGAGAGAATCTTGGCGATTACCGTTCAGCGAATGGGGAGAGGAAAAAGGGGGAAGGGAGCAGAGAGAAAATCTTGGCGATTACCGTTCCGCAAACGAAATATGTAGAGAGGGGTAAATTCCATCCTCCAGATATCTGCACGAGGAAAACTAATTCTGGAGAATGGGAAGGGGGAAGGAAGCAGAGAGAAAACCTTGGCGATTATATTACGGCGACTAGGGAGGGGGAAAAGGCCGAAAAATCTTGGCGATTATATTTTAGCGAATGGGTTGAGGAAAAGCAGAAAAATCTTGGCGATTATATTTCGGCGAATGGGGAGAGGAAGCAGAGAGAATCTTGGCGATTACCGTTCAGCAAATGGGGAGAGGAAAAAGGGGGAAGGGAGCAGAGAGAAAATCTTGGCGATTACCGTTCCGCAAATGAGATATGTAGAGAGGGGTAAATTCCATCCTCCAGAAATCTGCACGAGGAAAACTAATTCTGGAGAATGGGGAGGGGGAAGGAAGCAGAGAGAAAACCTTGGCGATTATATTACGGCGACTGGGGAGGGGGAAAAAGGCCGAAAAATCTTGGCGATTATATTTCAGCGAATGGGTTGAGGAAAAGCTGAAAAATCTTGGCGATTATATTTCGGCGAATGGGGAGAGGAAAAAGGGGAAAGGAAGCAGAGAGAAAATCTTGGCGATTACCGTTCCGCAAATGAGATATGTAGAGAGGGGTAAATTCCATCCTCCAGATATCTGCACGAGGAAAACTAATTCTGGAGAATGGGAAGGGGGAAGGAAGCTGAGAGAAAACCTTGGCGATTATATTACGGCGACTGGGGAGGGGGAAAAAGGCCGAAAAATCTTGGCGATTATATTCCAGCGAATGGGTTGAGGAAAAGCAGAAAAATCTTGGCGATTATATTTCGGCGAATGGGGAGAGGAAGCAGAGAGAATCTTGGCGATTACCGTTCAGCGAATGGGGAGAGGAAAAAGGGGGAAGGGAGCAAAGAGAAAATCTTGGCGATTACCGTTCCGCAAATGAGATATGTAGAGAGGGGTAAATTCCATCCTCCAGATATCTGCGCGAGGAAAAATCTTGGCGATTATGTTTCGGCGAATGGGGAGAGGAAGCAGAGATAATCTTGGCGATTACCGTTCAGCGAATGGGGCGAGGAAAAAGGGGGAAGGAAGCACGGAGAAAATCTTGGCGATTACCGTTCCGCAAATGAGATAAGATATCAGATTCATTATCTCATTTGCGGAACGGTAATTCCTTTCTCTCGCCAGTTGGTACCATTACAGCCCTTATGGTTTTCTATTGGAGACTAATGGAAATGTGATGTTTCCTACTGTTTTGCTATAAGGATAAAAAAATTATATAATAAAAAAATGAAAATAAAACTCAATAACCACTAAAACGAAATGATGTTTTTGTTTTCAAATCCGGGCTACTTCTACCTGATATCTGGATGTCACTATTACCGTTGTTAACCTTCCTCATGCTGTGCCTGCTCTCTTCGCGGGGCCACTTGCCTGGCCATTACTTGTTGCTTTTCCTGTATTAGGGCCCAACTTTCACAATTACAGTCCTCAAATTGACAAAACCATTTGTGGCCCTTAATAAAAACACTCTTTCCCGAATCCGTTCGTTAACCATGATTACAATTTAGTATTGTGGAAGCTATGAGCTGGGTGAAAGGGGAAATGCAGAATGTTTCATTTGCAACGTTCGTCGTAAGTGTTGTCTGCCGTATTATTCTAAGCGGCTTATGACAAGTAGGATTTTATCACTTATTTTCAAGCGTATGACACTTGGATATAAAAACTCTAAATATTAATTTACTTACGTTAAATATAAATAAAAGTATATTTGCTTTTCTACCAGAACTCTAAATGATTTAAGTGATTAGATTTTGGTTCATGAAAATACAAATTGTGCAAACTGTTCTAACAGTTGCTTAAAACCGGAAAGAGTTCAGGAGATCAAATATTTGGGTATTGTTATGGATTGAGCTTTAAAATGGAAACATTACATTAGTAGTGTAATGAAAAGGCTTAGTAGATTAAATTTATAGAAATATCATCTACGTAATTATTTTTACTATACGTTGGTTTACAATTGTCTATTTAGCGCTTATCAAGTCTGTGGTACGATATGGTATGTTAGGTTGGGTCAGAACTTATATAACAAATAAAGAACCCCTTGAAATTATGCAACGAAGTTTTATACCAATTTGTCTGAAAGCTAATTACCTGGAAAATCGAACAAGATTATATAATGAATTTCAAGTCTTCACTGTTAGATACCCTTACCAAAAGTTTCTATAGATAACTTTTAGAAACGTTCTATCAAAGTTTTGATAAATTGTCTGTAGAAATGTCTGGATTTTTTTTAGAATTTCTTTAGATGTGTAGGTTAATTTTCTATGGATTTTTCCAAAGGTTATTTAATATATTGTTTTTAGAGTTATATTAACAGTTTCTATCAAGTTTCTAAAGAGAGCTCAAAGAATTCTATACAATATTCTTTCAAAAATTAGAGTTAGTTCTTTAGAATACCCTTAGAAAACTTCCTTGATAATTCGAATGGTTTTCTTTAGAAACTCTAGAGATACTAGAGAAACCCTCTTTAAAGGGTTTCTTTAGCATCTCCAAAAGTTGTCTATGTATTGGAATTTTTAAACACCAATTATGACAGCTGAAGCCTACTCTACAATAAACTGACGAACTAGAAAGAAGTCATAATATATTAATTAAAATAACAAACGTTTTTTAATGCAGGGCTTGCCACCACCCTCCTACGCATTGTAACCCGGCCACCTGAATTAATGGCTTCAAAAGTCGCTTGATGACTTAGGCCTAAGGTGGTGCCTTGGGTATTAGCCTAGCTGATTATTATTATTATTAATTAAAACATTAATAATGAATACTGTACAAGATGGTATGACCTAATATAATGACACGATAATAAACGTTATAAGCTGATATATATATATATATATATATATATATATATATATATATATATATATATATATATATATATATATATATATACTAGTTTAAAAAAATAGTAACAAAGATAAGCAATAATTAACAAGTTGGCTAGCCAAAATATACCTCTCCTCGGAAGAATTGTCTCTAGTTGTATTAATTTATCGATATGACTCTTAATGATATACCTCCGCAATTCAGAGTTATTTACTGAAAACGTAATCCCGGTTCGATCCCATCCGGTATAAAATTTTAATTATAATAAAAATAAATGAGACGAAACAACATAAATTAATTTATTCGGAATATTATAAACTACATGTAAGTAGTAACAACAGTGAGTTAGACGTACTAAAACAATGTACAATTGAGTTTAACCCTCTTAACAGTACAAGTTTATTAATTAATACGAAGCCTATTTCAATGAAAGAAATATCTACAGAGGGTACTTGTTATTAGTTTTCTCACTTACGCAATACTTGACGCATCTTTAACGCTCATTTTATTTCAAAACTCGCCCATGATGAAGATAACCTGGGTAAAACCGATACCCTTTCTTAGTTCTTCTTTAGATAAACCCTCGTCTCCGGCCATCTAGTATTCAAAAAGCACTACACCGAATTCAATAAAACAAACCTCGTGGCATAAAACAATTCCTTAATAACAACAAAAACACCCACTTTAAACCATTTAACACAAAGAACAATAATTTAATGCTTACAATACCGCCCAAGAGCTCAACACAATCAACAAATTAAAATACAAAAGCCCAATCGACCAAATTTCGGAGCCAAAATTACCAAAAGAAAAATATAAAATAACAACCCAATCAATCAGGCTTCCGAGCAAAAATAATTAATAGAAAAATAAATAATAATAACCCAATCAGACTTTAGAGCAAAAATAATTCATAGAAAATATATAATATTAACTCCATCGATCAGGCTTCAAAGAAAAAATAACCGGAAGAAAAATATAACGCAATCAAGGAACAAATTCCTTCCCAAATTTAGAAACCAAACAATAGAAAATTTAATTATAACAAGAAGTGCGACACCTTACCATTAAGAAACAGGAATTTTCGACGTTATTATTATGAAACCAGATAAGCTAAATAACACGACGTACACACTGTAAAGGTTCCTCCAAAACTGGACGTTTTCGTGGAAAAAAATAACCTCATACAAGATTTGACTTTTAAATTGTCATACGTAAAATATTTAGACTTTAAAAAGTTCACAAAAATTAAATACAAAGTTCAATAAAAAAAATCCACAGATATTGTATTCCTCCTTTTAGTAAAAAACCCCGCCTTATCATCATGATTCCTTTACTTTAATAGTTTCCCTAAGGAAGTCAATCGCTCGGCGGTGAACTATCCGCATGGTAACAATGCGACCCGAGTTCAATTCCTGATCACGAGCAAATTTTACATTAAAATACTAAAATATTTAATTATATATAAGATTAATATTATTTATAAATATTTAATTAAATATCAGATTAATATTATTTATAAATATTTAATTAAATATCAGATTAATATATTACGTAAATATTTCATTAAATATCAGATAAATATAATTCGTAAATATTTCATTAAATATCAGATAAATATAATTCGTAAATATTTCATTAAATATAAGATTAATATATAAATATTTAATTAAATATAAGATTAATATATAAATATTTAATTAAATATAAGATTAATATAATTTATAAATATTTAATTAAATATAAGATTAATATAATTTATAAATATTTAATTAAATATAAGATTAATATAATTTATAAATATTTAATTAAATATAAGATTAATATAATTTATAAATATTTAATTAAATGTAAGATTAATATAATTTATAAATATTTAATTAAATATAAGATTAATATAATTTATAAATATTTAATTAAATATAAGATTAATATAATTTATAAATATTTACAATTATGTAGAATTAATTATAGTACCTTACGTTATAGCTTTGTAAAGGACATTCGCCAAAGCTGTTTTTTTAGAAAAACACCGTAACATAACAAGCTTTGGTGGCTGAGTGGTTAGAGTAAATCTCTAACACGAGGCAGACCCGGGTTAGATTCCCGGCCGGCACCAATAAATCTCAAATTGATACTAAGACGAATTCCGTGTACAATTGGTGGAAACCCTGCCATTGGACGTAAAGAGGTTGCATAACACTCAGCACACGGTCCGTCCCAAAGTCATTAAGAAAGTTGGACAGATAACGCCCGAACAAACACAACAGACTCAACAATCACAAACACAACAGACTCAACATCCACAACCATCATGACGCAAACACAACAAACTCAACACCCACAACCGTCATAACACGAACTCAACATCCACAACCATCATAACACAAACACAACAAACTGAACACCCACAACTGGTGCGAAAGTCTCGTCGTAGTCGATACTTTCTCGTTGCGTGTAGCCTTTTGCTACGAGCCGGGCTTTATATTTGATAACAGTACCATCTTCATCATTCTTCGTACGAAAAATCCAACGATTTCCCGACCAGGTGTAGGATCTACCATCTCGTAGACATCGTGTTTCTTTATTGCCGAAAGCTATTTGACATAACCTTCTGACGTTCTGTGGATACGCTGCTTGAACGTGCTTCTCTTGCAGTCTGTGGTAAAGTATCACAGATCCGGAAAGCTTTATTTCCTGGATGACAGGTATGGCAAAGCTGAACTCGCTTGAGCTTTGAACGATCACGGCGTACTGGACCATTGTTATCAACATGGTTCTCTGATATTTCGCGTGGTATGAAGGGCTTGCCACCACTCTCCTACGCATTGTAAGCCGGCCACCTGAATAACCGGCTTTAAAAGTCGCTTGATGACTTAGGACTAATGTTGGCATGCCTGATAGTGCATAAGTGGCTCTGGTTTGTCCTTCTTTTGATGAGTTGGTGGCTTTGGTTGGCCGGTTTTCGCAAACCAAATCGTCGGTCAACTGCTCGCCCTGGCTGGAAACATGCTCAAAGACAGGAATCCCGGAATCAGGAACGCACGTCTCGGGATTGAATTTAACATCTCGAGATCTTAGGACATCGTTCAGCTCTGGAACAAAAATTCGATATCCGTATGCATTGTCTTCAGAGCCAACCAGCAAACCTTTATAGTTTCTTGTCCACGATTCAAATGGTGTCTTCCCAACAATGCATGTAGGTGCGGTTTGGTTCAAGATATAGACGGCCGTGTTCACCGGTTCAGCCCAGAGTTTCGGTGATAGGTCCGATCTGGAATGCAACATGGCCCACTCAGACTCCATGATCGTACGATTTTCTCGTTCAGCCACTTCGTTCTGTTCGGGCGTGTATGGCATGGACTTGCGGTGATGTAACCATTCTTGAGACGTCCATTGACGGAACTCTTCATTGACATATTCAGTTACATTTTCCATGACAAGGTCTTGTACCTTGGCAAAAGGCCAGGAAATCTTGAAACAGTTGACGACTACGGATTTCTTCGTTGGGAAATAAACGGCTCGAATACTGGAATTCTTTGAATAGGAGGAAGTATTTCTTCCCCTTCATGCACGGTGTCCATGATGGTCCCCAGAGATTTGAATGGATCCTTTCACCTGGTTTCGTAGCCTTCTCCAAACGAGTGCAGAAACTGTGCCTAGTCATCTTCCCGTAGATGCACCCTTCACAGAGCTTTTCAGATGTCTGGTTTAGAACTTCGTATCCGAGTCTCCGTAACGTCGCTGCTTCATGCCGTTTATCCTGATGACCCATGCGTTGAGTAACTTTTGGAATAGAGCTTATTAACTTCTTTAATTTTATTTGAAATTGAATTGGAGATGTCTCTCTTTGTTAAAACCTGGTATTTTTTAAGGTTGTATGCTGAAAATTAATTTTTACAAAGTTAATGAAAATGTCAAATTTATAATCGAATATTTAGAGTAAAACATTTCTCTTATTATAGAATTTACTTTCTTCTCATCTAATGCACGTTAAGGTGAGCATTTTAGTGGGCATTAATTTTTCCCAGTTAAGGAAGCTATAATTAAATCGTCTGTACTAAATAGAGCCAAAAACAGCGCTCTATCAAATTTTTTTGAATTGGCCGAAACCCTAAGCATGGTGGCCAATACAATTTTATTGATGAAAACAAAAGGGTTTAACTCAAAACTCTTGAAAAATAATAAAATATTTACATGAACTGAAATTAGAACGAAAGTTACCTTTTTTGATAAAAACGAGATTGACAACTCACTTGGTTAACAGGATCTTGCTGTGTGTCATCTGAATTATATAATTTTGAGCAAGCAGGAGACTGCAAAGGACCAGAACTCAAAGTTGAACTAAAACTGGGTGCCCCACACGATCCACTACTTCTAGCTTGTGCTTGTAGTTTGGAAATAAGATCATTTAGTTCATTTACAATAGTCTTCTCTTCTAAGATAAAACCACAAATTTAAACCAATTAAAGTAAAGCAAATAAAAATATTCTAAATTAAAGCATACCCCCGTGCGCTTCTTGTGTTTCTCAAAGCTTTTTGTTATCTATATTTAAATGTCGATATTTTACTTTCAATTCTTTATATTTTGTACTGAATCTTGGCTGCTCGTTTGCTGGTCATTTATTTTAGACATAATCTGCATCTGTTTTTTTGTCTTGAGAACTACTTTTAATGAGACAAACATTAGGGATACACCGGAGAACCGAATAAATTCTAGGAACCGAAACCGATAATATAAATATTTTAGAACCGTATTCGGAACCGATATTTGTAAAAAAATTATAACCGAAACCGGAACCGGAACAGAGTTTATCATTGTATTAAACAGCTTTAAAACGGTTCTATAACTTTATTTACCAACATTTATCAAATGTTGAAATTAAATAACTAAACTAATTTACTATTAGTTTTCATATAAGCTCATATTTATCCTATCTCAGATAACTCTATGTGGATTTCTACGTAACTGTCAACTGACACACCCTTACATATTCTCAATTAAAAATGGACTCGTCCTCCAAATGGTTGCTTTAAAAACTGTCGTAATCCGGAAATCAGCGCCAGTTTTAGTTATATTTGCTTTAGACGAAAAACTCGACACAATTTCACAAATGTAGCAAAGGCCACAAAAAATATTTGTCGTCTACTGCTACTAGTGTGCCTTCCGAGCAATTGTTTAGTGGGGCAATGGGCAAGAATAATGATTGATCCCCTTCGCAACCGACTAAGAGAAGAAACAGCAGAAACGCCAGTGGCGTAAATAACGCCCCGGCAGACTCCGCAATGCGAGGGGGCCTTCCATCGAGGGGCCCCGAAATTGCCTATGGGACTGTGTACAGTCCAACCGCGCGAGGCCTCGTCTAGTTTTTCTCTTGTCAGCTCAACTTAATGTTTTACTTGCTTCCAATATTTCTTTATGTTTGAACAGGCACGCCCAAAACTTTATAAATACAACTACAATAACCAGTCCATAAATATCCAAACCACTTGCATAATGAGAGTAACATACTGAAGTTTGAAAAGTATCGAGACACGTGTTTTATAGCAGATCGTTAAACCCTGTAAATTAATAACTAAGTTGTGTTTCTGAATTTAAAGTTTTTAAGGTAAAGCTAATTCGTTTGCACGATATAATCGCTGGACTGGGTAGTTTTTGTCAAGAAAATCTAAAATTTAAACTTATGCATTTGCTTACATTGCACAAATGACAATGCTTATTAAACGAAATAATATGGGCTCCATTTAGAACGATATACTCAACTGAAATCCAAACGAGTCATAGAAATCCCGTCTTCAAATTTTTTAATGAAATTAGGCAGGGGCGTAGGAACCAGGGGGCAATGCCCCTCCCTATAATATTTCTGGGAGGGGCAACTAATCTTATTGCCCCTTCAACCTTTTGGTCAGGTGAAATCTTCAAAAGCTCAAAATCTCAATTTAAAAGCATATAAAACCAATTTACATAGTAGTCAAACAGTAACACCTGCATTCGGTGAAGCTACACTCCTTTAAAAATACAAAACCATTCTCATTTTTTAATTGTGGATTTTTGTATCTTAAATTTATAAACGACTCTAAAGACTAAAATACACTTCGCATGATAACTGTTATTACTGTTAATGCCTTAATGACATTCGCGACCGATTTTTCACTCTACATCGGGGGCTAAGCTCCTAACACCCCGTTTCGTTTCTCTTTGCCCCCTACAACTTCTAAAACGTTCTTACGCCCCTGAATTGCGGAGCGGAAGGGAAAGCAATGTCTCCCCAAAACTTGAAAGTACATCATCCCCCCCCCCTTCATCTTGACACGATGAAACCATGGCAATATTCAAACAGAAGATTTCATTTTACCCTACTTTATTTAATAAACAAATAACGCGCTTAAATGAGTTCCCTACGAGAAAATAGTAGCAATAATGTTTTAATTATTTTACATTTAGTCATCTAGATCGTGATTCTGGTCGGACTTGGGAGTCTGAACTCCAGACTTGCAAGTTCTTCTAGAACCTTTGTTTTTAATGCTCTGGACGCTGATGGTCGTGATTTATCGTAATCGTTTTACTTAGGGTTTAAAGCCATTGTTAATTGTTTTATTTATTTAACATGCAAGTACATGCAAAATCTAGTTGTAGAAGGCGATACATGTTAGCCCTAACTCTATATGGCGATAATCGCGACTCGGGCTTAATGATTATAAGGGACCCCAAAAACAGTTTCGCTGGAGGACCCCGAACCCAAAGCTACGTCACTAAGAAAGCTACTATTTTTAAAATATAATTTATCAATATCAAATTTTATATTATAAATAAATAAATGTGGTGGATTTTCTTTCTCTTTAACTTCATTTGAATTGCTTGTGTATTTAACTTAAATTAATACTCAGCACACGGGAACCGTTTAGGAACCGGAACCGATCGGTTCTAAATTTTGAGAACCAGAACCGATAATTTAAAATTTTAAGAACCGGAACCGGAACCGTAACCGGACCTATAAAGCCAAAATTTAGGAACCGGAACTGGATCCGGAACCGAGATAGTCCAAAAAAGTGGAACCGTTGCATCCCTAACAAACATGTTGCTGGCCTCATTCATTCCCAGAGCTTATAGAAGAGAACGCTGCGATGCCTTCGAAATGCCGGACAAGGAATTTATTTCCCAATACCGAATGAGAAAATGTGATGAGCGTCGTTTATGCGATTTCTTAAGGCCAAATTTGATAACACAAGATGTCAACCAGTATGTTCTGAGTGTTGAAGATGAAGTGTTCTCGAACTTACTATTTTTTGGCTCTGGCTCTTTCCAACTTATCGTAGCTAGCAGCTATTAAACTGGAATGAGCCAACCGTCTGTAAGTAGGTCAATACCATTACAAAAATTTTCTAAAGAATCTATAGGGAATTGTATAGAGTTCTAAAGGGAATCCAAGTGTTTCTATAGCGTATAGTGTTCTAAGAATATTCTATAGAAAACCCAAAAACATTAATTTTGATAATTCCAAAGGGTTTCTACAAAAATGTTTGATTTGTGCAATTTGTGTCAAAATATATGAATTTTAAGAAGGGGCTGGAAATTTAGTACCTTGTCTACGCCACTGTGAAATGTAATCAATGGCGTACCCATATGTGGAAATATGCAAGTCGCTAGCAATTAAATATGTTTTAAGTTATTTGAGATTTATTTAAAATTTTATATAAATTTTCAAGTCAATGTGCTCAGGATTATCAAATCTAATTTTGAAAATTATATTTATTCCCCAAATTTAAAAAACTTAAAACAAATTTTAAAACAAGTGTTTAATCATGGACATATGTTCATGGTGTATTTACTAAATATTTCTCCAATTTAACAAAAAAATTACATATTTGACTGCTTAAAAATGGTTTAAATTTTTTAATTTCATTTAACAAGTATTATATTTTGTAATTATAATGATTAACATTTTTTTAATTATAATGGATTATTTAATTTTTAAATAAATAATTCACACAATTAGATTGTAAATTAATCAGACTCCAGATTTGCTTTAAGATTTAAAATATATAAAACTGGCCAAATTCTTAGGCACCAAAAACTAGAACTTTCCTATTAATATCCGAAATTGGATAGCCTACCACTGACTTCGTTACTTTTGCTTTCGTAAGAACCATATTTAATTTTCGAGATTGGTGATATATTTAAATTTTTTTAACCATCACAAAATAGTTAATTTTGCAAGAACACGTAACTGATCTATGATTACCAAACACATCTTTGACACAGTAAAAACTTAAATTTTTCCGAAATGGTCATCTTTAAGCTCGACACCAGAGTTATTTCTTTTCGAAAGTTCCTTGCAACTATATTTAACACCAGATATGGGCATTGTCTGAAATTTACAAACATTAACCAAATTGATATTACAATCAATATACGGGCTTAAAGCAGTTTTTTCATTGTCAATCAAATTATAGGCTTTAGGGAGACCATGGCAAAATGTAGCTTTATTTATAAGACATACTTTTTTCAATAGTGGAAATCCCCTTAGTAGATAACTAAAATATTCACCAATCACACTCTCGATACTTAAAAATGAATGTTGAGCAAGTTGGGAAATTTTTGACAAAATTACAATTTTTTCTGCAATTTGTAGCGGTACGTGTTGCGTACCATGAAACAATTTCATGAGTTTTCCGTTCATAGTCTCGAATTGGAAACAAGAAACTGACCATAATGGGCCCCAATTTTTTACAGTTTCTGGTAAATGTAAAACTAAGTGTGCATTAAATGATCTATTTTCATTCCCGTAGAGTTCCCCAAATTTTTCAACAAATTTTCTTAAGTACTTTTCTGATTCTTCAACCATTTCTATGGTTACTTCCTCAGATAATAAAACCGATATGCAAATAACTAATTGTAACCAATGGTTGTAATACCTTTTCGGCAAGAACCCACTTAACAATACTGGTGGGTAATAATGCAGCCACGAACGCCACTCATTCGCTTTTCATTGTTTTCTTTCATTACCCGTACCCCAAGAACTATTAATCTCATCAGAAGGTTTCAGTGACAGAAATATTTTACATATTTCTTTAATTTGTTTTCCTAGATAACACTCTTTTTGGTGGTTCGCAGAACCAAACCACATGCACGTGGTTGCTTTAACTACACCTTCACAAACAGCATGCATTTAGTCAACTACGAACCCGTTTATTATATCAAAATACGAAAGCATCATTAAAACTGAAAAACCTTTTACATCATTAACAGGCTTTCTATTGGTAACAGCTTTTTCCGCATCTCTTCTGGTTTGAAGGGAGGTTCTTTTTTCTTTAGTTTCAGAATCATAAATCCGACAGCGACCCTTTCCTTTCGCAACGGTTTGTCCTTCATTTAAACACCAATTACAACCAAATGCACCATTATATTGTGTGAAATACTGTAAAATACATCGTGCAACTGAATCACATGTCAGTGGTCCTGGAAACACTTTAATAGTTTTGAGTCTACCATTACGCTCATGACAAAATCCAACACTAGAAAGTTGATTCATTTCTTTAATAAAAGGCTTCAAAAATGTGTTCATCTCTGGTTTTTCATTTCCAAACCATAAGGCAGCAAGTTGTACATTTTTTTTGACCATCGATGTTTAACTCATTAACGACATACAACAATGGTCAAAAAGAAAAACCAGACGAATGAAACACTGAGACTCCATCCGTGTTTAAAGAAATAGAGAGATCATGCTTGCACAAAGGTAAATTTTTTTACACATATACCCATGCCACAAGTAGGGTTTCTTCCTTGTTTTAATATTTGAGGCTTCTAGCTCCGTTAAGAGAGTTTCAATTTGTTCCTTTATGGAAAACACCACAAAGTAGTTACCATTTTCCATGCTTGATTGAATTGATACCATTTTGTGACAACATGCACAGTTGTCACTACGTATTCCAATATAGTATTTACATAAATCGCAATATAGCTGGAATTCAAATTGAGATTTTGCTTCTTCAAAGTGCTTGTAAAATAAATAGAGTGAATGAGGCAGTTCAGTGTTGTCAGGTAGATGAAATGTCAATGGTTTTAATAGCGACGCTGTAGCTTCTTTACTTTCTTGAAACCGCAAGATATGACCCATAATCAGCAATAAACTTTGTTTCAAAGAAATATTAGATCCAGGAAAAAGCTCGGTATCCTAAAAAAAAGTTTAACATAATAATATCAGTAATATAAAAGAAACGAATACCAAGTATTTACTTACAAGGTTATCTATATTTTCATCATTGTCACCAAGCCGTACCATATCGTTGTCTGGATTTATATCCAAATCTTCTGAATTATATAAATCTCCATCCACCGAAGTTTCCTAATTATTTTCCTGTATAATCGATTCACTATGATTTGTCGCCAAATGTGGCCTGGACGGTACTCCACTGTTGGCACTTTGGGAAAAGCTAGCACTAACACTATTGGTGTCATACTCATGTTCAGCAGTTTCAGCTATTAAAATTGGAATCTGATTTACACTAACCGTCCTGTTTACATTTGCCACAGATGGTTGACAACTGTTATCATACAATCCCAATTTTCTTCCAATCAAGTTTTTTTTCTGATATTTATCCCTAGCTAATTTTAATCTATAGGTTGTTTTTCTTGGTATTGCTTTTGATTGCCATAAATAAGATTTATATATTCTCCCATTTGCAGCCATTTTTTGAAATATTACCTTTTTTATTTTATCAAAATTTTTCCACCAAGTGGCTTATTTACGGCCCGATATAATAAGCTATATGCAACAAGCAGCCAATCACTGTGAGCTCTAGCGGGTTCCTTCTGGTGATTCATGAGCGCGGTAAAAAATCGGTGCTGGAAATCAGCAGAATCATTTATTTTTAAATTTATTTTCATAATTTCAGAGGTCATTCTTGCATAGGTGTGATTTACCACATATCATTGGATCAATTGATTTTACGCATGTAAATATAAAGGAACCGCCATCAAAACCACTCAATCAATGTCCAAATAGTCTGTGATAACAACCCCAGGATTCTTAAGGCCGTTACTCGTTGGCCTGGCTGCATACATGATTCTTTCATTTACCGTAACTGTGGGTTATTCCAAAGATTGGTTAATGGCAGAATGCCTGTAGATTATTTACTTGGTGATAATGGTTATGGATTGAAACCTTTGTAACCGATCTAACGCCAGTAGACCTAGGTTCGAAATAGAAAAATAAAAGAGCTCGGTAAACGTCTTATGGAGTTAAGGTTTATTTAATCCTTCATTATCCACTTTTCAATGCAAGATAACAACCAAAATATAACATAGTTTCGAGAGATGAAGATCTTTTACTAGTATTAAGCGATTTGTAGATAAGTATGACTCACCAAAGAATGAAGGGCAATGTTGACTAGACAAAATACCCAGGTCTAACTCTATTGTCAAGGTGTACTAAATGACAGACTGGTCAGAAACGGACTGAAGAGAGCGTTGCCTAGAAGGAAGGACAACGTTTTGGAGAGTGGGACCTAGCTACTCCAGGCTGGTCTACCTTGATGTTCTGCCAATTTCTCCCTCTCTACTCGGCGCGATTTCCTATGTTTAAAATTAATACAGCCAAGCGCAGGAGAATCATTTTTTTTTGACATCCACACATCGGTGTCGACCCAAGGCCTTAGACACCAGCACACAATAATTGATTAATCAGGGCGAGCTATGTGTAACGGCCACGCCAACGGGGGGATACGTGGGGACAGGGGTGGGGACACCCGTGGCGGAAGTATTCCGACCACCCGTTGGGGAATTGGTGGTCGTCCTCACACGGCCATCCACAAACTCTGCCTCCCGGACGCCTGGGATTACAGGAGTGAGCCACTACTCCCGGCGCAGGAGAATCAATAGTCGGGTCGCTAAAAATTTTAAAACTTTATTTTAAGCGATTTTCAGGCCATTACCTGGAACCACCAGTGGGGGGTCTAGGCTCGGGGGTTAAGGGGTAAACTCAACATGGACGCGCCCAGCAAAATTCCAAAAAAAGAGTGTATATTTATATTAATTGCCTTTGTGGCTATTTTCATTTACAATGTATGTGTACTGTACCATATTCTATTTATATTGCCTTGTGGCTATAAATTACACGAGTTTGTTTTTTTATTTGAAAGCTCGGCAGAGTTAGGAAACTCTTGATACATTATTGAGATAAAAGTAAACGATTAAAAGCTCTTCTCAAATCATGCTATGCTACCCATAAACACTATCTCATGAAAGGTCTGTTTTTGATTAAAGTTTTACCAACGTTAGCATCTTTCACTTGCTTACTAGAACCAGTTATACACCTATTATCTAGTTATCTAAGTCTTAATGGGAAATTAAAACTCAATTTGACATAACCACTTATCATCATTATTTCCCCCAATGTTAAGTTTAATATTTAGACTAATATTAAATATATTAAATTACATTCAATTATATTAAAACCTATTTATTTTCTAACTTATGGCATTTATTTTTAATTATAAAGTTTAGGAAAAATAAGCCCTGTGAGGCCATGGACGAATTATAAGAGGACTCTTCTCGGGCCGCTTTTCACTTTACGCTAACGTTCCGTAGCAGCCGGAGATAGGATTAGTTCGTGATTTTCTCAGAAGGGTGCCTGGACTTACTTAACAAGTGACAATAAAGTATAAATATTGTTCGAATAATGGTGTTTCTTTTCTGCCTAGATTTTTGGGTCCATTCGTTTTAATGTTCTATTGCTAAAATTATAATTTCGCCTGTATATCGCTATTTGAGCAATATTCAATTTGCAAATTATTAATAAAATAAGACGATTACTTCCTAGTCTTAGACTGTATCTCCTAATGGTTTTCGCAACTGTTCCCTGAATGATCAACATTTTCCCCAGGACTTTCTAAGGATATGACGAACACCAGCAAATCTCGACCAAAACTAATAGCTTCTGTTTATTCCAGAATTGGCGTGCATCCAAAAAAGACTGTTATCTAGTTCTTGGCCAAAGAATTTACATCATCAACGCTTGATTAGTGCAAGTGACCTCTACTACTAAATAAAAGGAAAAATCATATAAAAATTTTTTTCAACACCACCTGATTCATCGCTGTTTCCTACGATCTTGGGAACTTTTTTAGCAAAAGTGCGCGTAAAACCGACTCGTCGATACGTCATCCAACACTGCGGAATCTATATAAGGATTAACTCAACGGCGGCAACTTTCAGAGCACCAGCAAATCTCGACCAAAACTAATAGCTTCTGTTTATTCCAGAATTGGCGTGCATCCAAAAAAGACTGTTATCTAGTTCTTGGCCAAAGAATTTACATCATCAACGCTTGATTAGTGCAAGTGACCTCTACTACTAAATAAAAGGAAAAATCATATAAAAAATTTTTTCAACACCACCTGATTCATCGCTGTTTCCTACGATCTTGGGAACGTTTTTAGCAAAAGTGCGCGTAAAACCGACTCGTCGATACGTCATCCAACACTGCAGAATCTATATAAGGATTAACTCAACGGCGGCAACTTTCAGAGCACCAGCAAATCTCGACCAAAACTAATAGCTTCTGTTTATTCCAGGTAAATTACTCATTTTTTTGCTTCTATAAAGAATAAGACTACTTAATGTAAGCTGGTGCTCTAAAGATCTCTATAACTTTGAAAGAACTTATCTCTAATCTTAAGCCAACATGGGCGAACAATCTGATTTGCAAAAAATTCTCAACGAACTTCGTAAAACCAAAGCAGACTTACAAAAAAGTTTCGATACGTCTAACAAAGCCCTCTCCGAAAAAGTTGATAGCTTACAAAAATCCGTCTTAAGTTCTAATCATAAAATGGATAACCTTGTTATATCTATCAAAGACCATGATAAAAGAATTACTAAAATGGAATCTAAATTCGATGAACTAGATTCGCTTAGATTTGAATTGGATAACTTCTCGGGAAAATATAATGACACCCGTACAGAAACTAATAAGCAAAATTTTGAACTAAAAAATAGAATAGAATATCTCGAAACAGAAAATAGGAAAGGGAACTTGGTCATTGCGGGTCTGCCAGAATCACCTAGCGAGGACCGAATAGTGCTTGCAAAATCGGTGTCTGATATCTTCAATGACGTCATTGGAATCCACATGGAAATTAAACCTTTCCAAATTTATAGGAGAGGCTTATCAAAGGAAAATCAACCCCGGCGCATTGTAATTAAACTTAATGACCAACAAGTAAAAATAGATATCCTAAAACAAGCTTATAAATTAGCAGGCTCAAAAATTTTCATCTCCCCTGACTTTACCCCCAACCAGGAAAAAGCACGTTATTATCTGAGACAATACTTGAAAGAAAATGGGAAGGGAAAAGGCAAATTTATATCTAATTTCATAATACAAATTGACAACCAACATTTTTCCTTTAATGACTCAACCAATGAGGTTCAATGTAGACAATAATACTGAAAATCATATATATAAACCTGTTTTTCTAAATATTTTCTTTTTTAATGAATGTCGTATACGCAAATATCAGAAGCGCGCACCATAATTTACCTATTCTATATGCCAACCTAACTACTTTAAATATTCAACCAGAGATTTTCGCTCTAACCGAAACTTGGTTTCGAGACGACACCTCTTTTTATCTCTCTAACTACACCTTCTCAGGAATTGGTGATAGAAAAGGAGGAGGTGTAGGGTTCTACTTCAAAACTGACCTAGCTATAACAATCTTACCTGAAATGAATTAATTTAATCCAAATATTGAGAGCTACGGCATAAAACATGCTAAATCTAACACGATTTATATTGTATTATACAGACCACATTCATCGAATTTTAATGCTTTCATAAGCTCATGTGAGCAACTTATTTCTACCGCCCTAGGTTCTAATATAAAAAACAGAGTTATTGTTGCAGGCGACTTTAATATAGATTTTAATATATCTACGCCAAATGCATCCACTGTTCTAGATCTTTTTTCAAGCTATAACCTAATTCGTTCCATTATTCAACCTACAAGAATTTCTAATAAATGTATCGATAACATATTTATAAATTTTGACGCTCGAGCTAGGATACTTGACTTGGACATTACGGACCATTTCCCAATATATCTAACTGGTGACCCAGCTTCCCCAGTGAATAATACTATGCAAATTAGGAACTTTAGTAAAAAGAACTTAATCAAATTCGCTGCGGCTATTTCAAGATTAAACTGGTCGGATCTATACGAGACAAATAATGTTAACGATGCTTACGATATATTTGAATTAAAAATTAAAAATGAGTATAGCTCATGCCTCGAACTAAAAACTGTTAAAAATTAACCAGATTCCTGGGTCTCAAATGAAATTAAAAAGCTACTTCGCGAAAAACATAAGTTACAAAAAATAGCTAAACGCCACCCATCCACTGTAAATATTAAAAACTATACCGCCTTTAGAAATCTCGTTAATAACAAAATTCGCGATATTCGGAACTCATATTTTTCATCTAAAATAAAAAACAGCAGATCACAAAAAGATAAATGGCAAACAATAAACTACCTATTAAATAGATCAAAAAAGACCCAGAAAACCATCCCGATCGACTCCAATAAACTGAATAAATTTTTTACGGCTGAAATACCAAATCACTCCGCTCTTAATAATGAAATGAACCACAGAAATTTAAATTCAATGGCTCTTTTCCCGGTCTCGGGCCCCGAACTCTTAAAATTAGCTGACTATTCCAAATAACTCAGCAGCAGGTATAGATGGCCTACAAGCCAAACCAATTAAATTTATTCTTCCATACATACTAATTCCCCTGGTTTTTATTATCAATTTATCCTTTTACACCGGTCTCTACCCCGAAAAATTAAAAAGAACTATAATTGTCCCCATACATAAAAAAGGTGATCCTACGAATTGTCAAAACTACAGACCCATATCTTTACTGCCATTCTTCGCCAAACTATTTGACAAGGCATTCAATAACCGGCTAACATCGTTCTGCTCTAAACACTCTCTTTTATCTAGCTCTCAATTTGGCTTTAGAGCCGGCGGCGGCACGATCAATGCAATATGTGGAGCCTATGGTCAGATAGTTAATTTCCTAGACGATGGCCATTATTGCATCGGAGTATTTTTAGACCTAAGAAAGGCCTTCGATTCAATTCCCCACAAAAATCTTATTAATAAACTTCGTAATTTCGGTGTGAGGGGCGTGGCCGGGGACTGGATCGAGAGCTATTTATCCAATAGAGCCTGTTACACAAAAATAAACACTTATCTATCTGAACCTAACATCCTTCAAAATGGCGTCCCGCAGGGATCGATATTATCGCCAATGCTTTTTAACCTTTATATTGATGACTTATCAGATATTATTAAGAAAGGACTATTTTTATATGCTGACGATACCCTACTATTATATGGCGGTAAATGCCTTGATCTAGTGGTTAAGGAAACTAATCGATTGTTAAACTTTATAAAAGAATGGTTAAAAAACAATAACCTAAATCTGAATTTCGATAAATCAGAGTATATCATATTTAGCAATATAGGTAAAAATACAAATTGCATCGCGGATATCCATATCGAAAACCACATTCTGAAAAGAGTTAGAAACTACAAATATTTAGGTATTATATTCGATGAACGTCTAAATTGGAATTCCCACGTAGACAACCTTTGTAAGTCACTCCGCAAAACCTGTGGCACTATTTACAGATGCAAAAACATATTACAATCGAAAACCCTACTGGAAATCTACCACGCGTTATTTGCCTCCAAGATCAGTTACGGTCTAAGTATATGGGGAAATACTTCAACCAAAAACTTGAATAGATTAAGTTTCCTACAAAAACGAATAATAAGAACGATTAACAATGCTCCCTATTTAGCCCATACAAAACATCTTTTTTTAAAAAACCAAATTCTTAATATATATCAACAATACAAATTTGATACTATACATTTTTTATATAAAGACTATCATGGTCTTAAACAAATTGTAGAGGTAAATAAAAAAAATGTCAATACTAGATCAAATAATATGTTTAACATCCCACATTGTAAAAAAAACAAAAAATTTAATTCTCTATGGTATAAGGACATTCAATTATTAAATACCACTCTCAAATATGTTGACATTTCGATCAAAGAATATTTATTTAAGAATAAATTAAAATCCCTAATTTTAAGTAATACAATTTAAATCGTTAATTAAGTTTTTTCTCTTTTATTTTTAAAGATTTGGTATGTGTGATATCTAATATTTTTCTTTCTCTGATCATATAAAAAATTTCGCGATAAGAAAAAGAGAATTTTTTTTTTATAAATGTGTATTTTTATTTTTTCACTTGTTTGCTTCTAACTATATTAATCCAATTATGAAAATTTAAACTCAGAAAAATGTTAATTAATATAAACCCCGGGCTTACAAGTCACATAGCTGACTTAGCCCAACATACAAAAGAATGTATATAAATTTAACTATGTCAATAAAACAATTTTTGATTTGATTTGAACATTAATAATTTATTTCAAAGTGTTGGTAATCCAGGGTTGAACACATTTGATAAGTTAGAATCCTTAATTAAAAACATATTATGTAAAATCTTTACGTACTAAGTAACTACAGACAAATTTAATGAATGGGTTTAAATTCCCTACAAATTCACGAAAAACTAGTCACGCTTTAAATAACCCATCGAAACGTAAACAAACCAGCATGCTTTCGTTACACGTTTTCCGATTCGTCTTCTCTCGTCCACTACCTCCATGTTGATTGGATAAAACCTCCCACAATTTCCGCACGCTTTTGGCAGGCTTGGGCAGACGATATGAAAGTGAAATTTGTGCTAAAATACGTACGGCGATAATTTCCGAAATTGAACTAAATATTATATTCGAGAAATTATTCGTTTATATCAAAATATAAATGGCGAATTAATTAACGACATAATCGCCATTTAGAGGTAAGCATATTTATTATTAATGCTGTTTAAACGCCTAGGTTTTTTCCCAATTATTCAGGACCGAAAGGGCTCTAACTCCGATTTGAAAAATATCTCTAGACGTTAGTATTCGTAATTTAGTCCTTCTCTTTCGTGACCTTGTAAAATGTCCGATCAATTATACGAATTATTTTGAATTTCAAAGAACTGTTTTGCCTAAGAGTTAGTTTATTTATGAGAAAATTAAGGTTTTACACCAAATACACGGAAAATTATTGTATTTCGTAAAGCAAAAATTGGGAAGAAGAAATTTTGTGAACCGAATAACGGAAAAAATTACAGTAGGCCCTGCGCGCTAAATACTAGTTTTTCCAATTTCCCTTACTTTAGTATGCATATCCAAGCTTATAGCGTAATTTCGAAGCTCGACTGCAAACTCCCTATCCCTGTAAAAAAAGGCGATTTAAGTTACCCTGATGGGTACGAGGACTTAATTTATCTTTGAGTCGCCTTCCAGCTTTTAACCAACCTTTACGGGAAAGTCAACTAGTAGGGATAAAGAACCGTAGTTTCTCTTAGAGCTAGCCCTTATACAATATTTTTGAAAATAAAACTTACTTTTATCATTTCCAAGGATGTAGCCAAAAGTTATAAATTGTCAGTTTACTTAAATGTAATGGCTTCTTTTGCTTTGTCATCTCCGTAACCTCAGTTAACCACGGCATTGGCTCCGATAGTTGTCAACCAAGGATACTTTTTAGCAAAATCACATAAGGATTTCATAACAGTAAGACTCTCCGAGAAGTAAAGCGAGGGTTTTTTCAGAATTTTATCCAAAAAAAGACATCTTTTCCCAATTCTTGATATTTAAATTTTATCTTGATGGATCTTCTATCAACATCCGCATTGTGTCCTGGAAACCTGTTATTCTCACTCGAGTAATCAATAAACGACCATAAACCTCTATGAGTAATCTTTACGGATTTTTATTATAACATAAACACACCTTCGACCAGGGTTTAAAGTTGTCAATGGAGACGTTACTAGTCCACCATTATTGGGCAGAGTGCAGGGCCTCGTTTTGTCCAGTCGCGGGTTATTTCGAAGGCTGAAATTGTTTTCTAGCGTTATAAATAGCTTAGGAGCTAATTTTAATGTTTAAATACCACGTTTTTTGGTTAATTTTCCAGGCCATACAAGAGTCCTCGTAACTTAAGTACAACTCTATTTTTAGAAATGTCTTTGAAGCTGGCGATATGAAAAGCGACCGAAAATGAAATAGGGGCTAGAAATAAGGCGATTATTTCCGAAAATGACCTAGCTATTCGCCACTGAAAATTATGGGTACGCTCTCTTTTAGCGGCAGACGAAAAAAAATAAGAAGTCGCGAGTATGCAGACGTTACTGACAATCAAAGTTTTAAAACCGGTACTACATTAACATCTTGAACTGAGAATTGAAAGGCCGAACTCTCTATAGTATACTGCTTTCTTTCATTTTATTTGTGATATTAGATTAGTTTTCTCATACGTACATATTTTAATGTATTAACAGCTGAAGTCACTTAGTCCGTCTTATTATATATGTTATATTTATTTGAAAATAAAACTAAAAAATATTAACAAGTCAGGTTAAAAAAGGTTAATTAGCATTTCCAGTTTACATAGAGCCACGTAGTGGCAAACACGAAAAGCTCATAAACCAATGCTAAACAGACGCTTTGTTTTTTTATGATGGGAAATGGTCTGCTTAGAAGATGAGTATCCAGCAGTTTGAGATTCCCATGTTGACCGCTACGTGGCGCTATGTAAATTGAAAAGGCTAATTAATATATTTTAAAGATATAACACGAGATTATAATGAGGGAGTAGTTAATATTTTTTCATACAATAACAAAACTAAAATTTGAATTTTTAACGCTGCACTTTGTCTTCTGTCGCCGTAATCACACAAAAGTTCTTCGCCTTTGGCGATATCACTTGTCACGAAGAAAATCAATCTTGGGCTGTCCTCCACAACTATAACCTTGGCTTGGACATTAAAATTATGTTTACTGTGGTTAGTAAGGCGACTCAACCTGCCGTTTTCCTTGGTTTCATCGACGCTATAAAACGGAAAAATCATGAAATATAACGATAAGTAAATGATTAAATTAGTTCAAAACCGTGAGAGCGTGTCTTAAAATTACGCGACACAATGTTTTAATTTTTTTAAAGTAACTCGAGCTTTTCAGCGGTTGTAGTAGCCGTAAGTGGCAGTGGTTTGGCAGTGACGTAGCGCTCAATGTAAGGAAAACGTCTTCAACTCAAAGAATAGCGGTCTGATATTGGTTCACTTTCTTATTATATTACGAAATTCGGTTTATAACGATATTAATATTATCCTAAGTATATTAGATGCCTAAGCAGTACGCAATGTCTCTAGAGGTAGTCGCTTTAGGGGGGTGGCGTAGTGGTTAAAACTAGCGGCAGAAAGGAGCCAGGTTCGATTCCAGCTAGTGGCGCACTGGATAATATCCACTTACTGTAGCCCCGCCACAGGCAAGTTGCCTTAGGAAGAATTTAGATTCTACACGTAGAGGCCATCGTCAAATATAAATCAATTAAGGATTATTATCTTAAAAAAATTAACCAAATTTCCGTTTGGGGTTTTCTACACATTTAGTTTTTCCAGCCCAAAAGGCACCCAATTTTTGGCTAGATTTGGGCAATTGATTTAAAAATTTGCGTAGAGCTACGTTATTTGAGTTGTAGTATTTGATTAAATATAATTTCAAAAAAATTGCTACTTGAAATTCGTAGGTTGAAAAACGAAACAAATTTTATACAGCTTGAGAAATTTAAGTAAACCGCCATCTCTGGTTATTTGGGCATAACCTCAGTTCGCCTAAATACTGTAGTGAAGCGCTGAAATATTTGAAGGGGCTACACATTGTCGCGCGCCATCTATGGATTACTTTTTCTTTAGTCGAAAAAATTTCTCAACCGATGCCTGGCAGTACTACACAGGATCGAAGGTAGAGAAACCTTGTCCACCCCCTCCCCCGGTTGGTTGAAAACTATCGTATTTCTATATCATAGCAGAGATCGAAGGAAATATACCAGTATAGTTGTTCTTGAAACTTGAATAAAAACATGAATGATCCTACATCATCTTGTTAATTATACATTTTTTCTCTTTTTTTCGCCTCACTAGCGTTTAATAACTCTCCGGCGTATTCCAATATGAAACTGTCTTTTGCTCGGTTCTCGGTATTGAATACCCCCCGTCCTTTCGTTCCAGTTTCACGAACCTTTAACAAAGAAACGGTCAGTATCACTATTTCCAAATATATATAAAACACTAAATTCATTATTACATCAGAGTGGTTATCTTGGCCTAATAAGACACTACTTTCTACTTTTAATAAAAAAAATCAATTTCGGACTTGGTTTTTCGCACGTTAGCCATCTCCACCGAGTTGTTTTGCCTGGCTATATTTTAAGTAGAATTTCGATCAGATGCTATAAACCGTGTAAACAAACCCACGTGATTTAAGATGTTTCACATAGGGGTCTGACAGTCGTCGTATTTTACAACCAGTGGCAGATTTGTAAATTTCGCGAAAAGATTTTATAATGGACAGAAATGGTTTTCCCATAGCGTTACGGCTTTTCAGTTGTAATTTAATAATAATAATCAGCTAGGCTAATACCCAAGGCACCACCTTAGGCCTAAGTCATCAAGCGACTTTTGAAGCCAATAATTCAGGTGGCCGGGTTACAATGCGTAGGAGGGTGGTGGCAAGCCCTTAATGCCACGCGAGCCAACAGCTCCCTACACTAACTATTACCGTTAACCTCAACAAGTTTTTATGGAAGGGGAAACCGAAGAGCTCGGGGGAAAACCCCTTAAACCAGTGGGAAGAGAACTTGCAAACTCAACGCAGAAGGAGTTGTACCGAGTTTTCACCCAGTGCCACAAGCTGGGATCGAACCCGGCTCCTCTTGCTGCGAGGCGAAAGTGCTAACCACTCCGCCACCCCACCTTTTAAAATAAGTAAAAGGTAATAGTTGTTTACACATAACCACCCGAGCGCTACCTTAGAGCAAGAGTCAAGCAAGTCTAACAAGTTGGCAAGCCAAAATATACCTCTCCTCGGAAGAGTTTTTAATATTCAGAAAAGCGTAACTGTATCCGTGGTTCTGCGGTAGAACGCTCACCTGTCGTTCAAGAAGGCTCGGGTTGGAATCCCGGCCGATAAAAAAATTATACTACACCCAATGACAAAAAGAGGGCGCTTTTGGAAAAACCTTTTCCCTGATTCTAAGAAACTGCAGTGATTACCCTTTGCCCCGAAAATGCGAAAGCGTTCGCAGGCCTGACAGACAGATCCGGTGATTGTAATACCCCTCCAGGGTACAAAGTACCCTCGGAGAGGTAAAAACCCCTTTTTGAGAAAAACCAGTTTACAGTTCGAGATCTAGCATAATAACAATGATAACCAAATAATTAAAATTTATTTAAATAAAGCGAAAAGAAAAAACGACACAAATGAGCCTGTTCGACATGTAGTAATGAAAAGTATAATAAATTATATTTAATACTTTAAGTTAGTATATTCATTGTGTATTATTTCAACGCTATATGTCGACCTCAGAGCCAGCAAGAATATACTCGGTATTTTTAATTGTTTAAAAGTCGAGTATTTCTTTTAATATCTATATACACAAGGAAAAACGCCAATTTCAATTTATTCGGTTAATACGTTTTATAATCCTTTACGAAAGACAGTTTATCTTAATAGAAGTTTATTTTAATAGAAGTGAAAACCTATTATAAACTAAGTATTATAAATAGTTAGGCCTATGCGACCAATGTAAAAATTTAAACAAAAAGGGAAGCATTTTCTTTGAAATGAGCTAGCTAGTTAACATATAATTGCATACAATGCAAATTCAAGGCTCATTTTTAGAACAATAATAGAACGCGTCGAGAACGCCTTTTACGGTAGCGATTTAAGATCACATGCATTTCAAGAACATCTTAAGATCACTTGAAAAATAATCTAAATGTGCTCTGAAACTGATCTTGGTCTCTTGAAGTGATCTTAAAATGTTTCAAGTATGTGAACTAAAAACGTTCCAGTGTTCTCAAAATGTGCTAGTAAAACGTTTTCAATATGTTCTAAAATTGTAAAGTGAACTTAATTTCTCGATTTAAGAACATTTGAAAAGATCTAAATAATATTTTCTAAAAGTGTGCTTAAAGTGTTCCAAAAAATACTTATTATTCACTTCATTATTTTATTTCCATACTTTTTTAATTTCCACATCAAATTTTGCAGCGCGGTTGCAAAGTTTATAGTAATTATGGCCAATTACCCATTTACCGAACAAAGTCATGGGCTGCAAATATTCTTTTGGGTAGTCCAACTCCATGGCATAATATACAGATATTAATGCTATCATTATAGAGGGAATTGAAAGTTCATTTGTTTTAAAAATAATTGCAAATTATTTCCCACAATCACGGCTTTTTCTAATTTCGAATTTGCTGTTGTCACGAGGCACAGAGGGGGACCATTTTTTCTTGTTTTCATTTCATCCATGATATCTGAATCCTATATATCATGAAAACATTTATCACTTATTTTATATTATTTAGTTTAATAATAGAGTATCCATAAAATACATCGTTAATTTAAATGTGCTTTGACCTTAGCAAGTTTTTAGTGTAAAACCCCAGCAAATATAAATATTAAACATAGGAAAGTATAATAATTTCCAACCTGCAGCATAAAGAGGTCGAGATTGAATATTTTTGATGGATACTCATATCACCTGTTACTTTAATTTCCTCGATGATAGACTTGGTTTTTTTTTCCTTTGGTTTGGAAATTGCCACATTGCTATGAAAAAAGCTCATTAAATTAATTTTTAAGTATAAACGATTTAAAGATATTTTATCATACTCAAATGAAAGAAAACCAGATTTGTTTTTCCGTCAATTGAAATTTTAGTCTATTATCTTCAATTTAAATTTCCAGGTAGTTAATTAATATCAAATGAGTGTCCAATTGGTTATGTTACCACCTCCATAGTATTTAGGTCTAAAAACATGGGCCTTTAAGGGCCTCACTATTAATTGCCTAGAAAAATTATACTCAAATGAAAGAAAACCAGATTTCTTTTTCCGTCAATTGAAATTTTAGTCTATTATCTTCAATTTAAATTTCCAGGTAGTTAATTAATATCAAATGAGTGTCCAATTGGTTATGTTACCACCTCCATAGTATTTAGGTCTAAAAACATGGGCCTTTAAGGGCCTCACTATTAATTGCCTAGAAAAATTATACTCAAATGAAAGAAAACCAGATTTCTTTTTCCGTCAATTGAAATTTTAGTCTATTATCTTCAATTTAAATTTCCAGGTAGTTAACCAATTGGACACTCATTTGATATTAATTAACTACCTGGAAATTTAAATTGAAGATAATAGACTAAAATTTCAATTGACGGAAAAAGAAATCTGGTTTTCTTTCATTTGAGTATAATTTTTCTAGGCAATTAATAGTGTGGCCCTTAAAGGCCCATGTTTTTAGACCTAAATACTATTGAGGTGGTAACATAACCAATTGGACCCTCATTTGATATTAATTAACTACCTGGAAAGTTAAATTGAAGATAATAGACTAAAATTTCAATTGACGGAAAAAGAAATCTGGTTTTCTTTCATTTGAGTATAATTTTTCTAGGCAATTAATAGTGTGGCCCTTAAAGGCCCATGTTTTTAGACCTAAATACTATTGAGGTGGTAACATAACCAATTGGACCCTCATTTGATATTAATTAACTACCTGGAAATTTAAATTGAAGATAATAGACTAAAATTTCAATTGACGGAAAAAGAAATCTGGTTTTCTTTCATTTGAGTATAATTTTTCTAGGCAATTAATAGTGTGGCCCTTAAAGGCCCATGTTTTTAGACCTAAATACTATTGAGGTGGTAACATAACCAATTGGACCCTCATTTGATATTAATTAACTACCTGGAAATTTAAATTGAAGAAAATAGACTAAAATTTCAATTGACGGAAAAAGAAATCTGGTTTTCTTTCATTTGAGTATAATTTTTCTAGGCAATTAATAGTGTGGCCCTTAAAGGCCCATGTTTTTAGACCTAAATACTATTGAGGTGGTAACATAATTAATATCAAATGAGGGTCCAATTGGTTATGTTACCACCTCCATAGTATTTAGGTCTAAAAACATGGGCCTTTAAGGGCCTCACTATTAATTGCCTAGAAAAATTATACTCAAATGAAAGAAAACCAGATTTCTTTTTCCGTCAATTGAAATTTTAGTCTATTATCTTCAATTTAAATTTCCAGGTAGTTAATTAATATCAAATGAGTGTCCAATTGGTTATGTTACCACCTCCATAGTATTTAGGTCTAAAAACATGGGCCTTTAAGGGCCTCACTATTAATTGCCTAGAAAAATTATACTCAAATGAAAGAAAACCAGATTTCTTTTTCCGTCAATTGAAATTTTAGTCTATTATCTTCAATTTAAATTTCCAGGTAGTTAATTAATATCAAATGAGGGTCCAATTGGTTATGTTACCACCTCAATAGTATTTAGGTCTAAAAACATGGGCCTTTAAGGGCCACACTATTAATTGCCTAGAAAAATTATACTCAAATGAAAGAAAACCAGATTTCTTTTTCCGTCAATTGAAATTTTAGTCTATTTTCTTCAATTTAAATTTCCAGGTAGTTAATTAATATCAAATGAGGGTCCAATTGGTTATGTTACCACCTCAATAGTATTTAGGTCTAAAAACATGGGCCTTTAAGGGCCACACTATTAATTGCCTAGAAAAATTATACTCAAATGAAAGAAAACCAGATTTCTTTTTCCGTCAATTGAAATTTTAGTCTATTATCTTCAATTTAAATTTCCAGGTAGTTAATTAATATCAAATGAGGGTCCAATTGGTTATGTTACCACCTCAATAGTATTTAGGTCTAAAAACATGGGCCTTTAAGGGCCACACTATTAATTGCCTAGAAAAATTATACTCAAATGAAAGAAAACCAGATTTCTTTTTCCGTCAATTGAAATTTTAGTCTATTATCTTCAATTTAACTTTCCAGGTAGTTAATTAATATCAAATGAGGGTCCAATTGGTTATGTTACCACCTCAATAGTATTTAGGTCTAAAAACATGGGCCTTTAAGGGCCACACTATTAATTGCCTAGAAAAATTATACTCAAATGAAAGAAAACCAGATTTCTTTTTCTGTCAATTGAAATTTTAGTCTATTATCATCAATTTAAATTTCCAGGTAGTTAATTAATATCAAATGAATGTCCAATTGGTTATGTTACCACCTCAATAGTATTTAGGTCTAAAAACATGGGCCTTTAAGGGCCACACTATTAATTGCCTAGAAAAATTATACTCAAATGAAAGAAAACCAGATTTCTTTTTCCGTCAATTGAAATTTTAGTCTATTATCTTCAATTTAAATTTCCAGGTAGTTAATTAATATCAAATGAGGGTCCAATTGGTTATGTTACCACCTCAATAGTATTTAGGTCTAAAAACATGGGCCTTTAAGGGCCACACTATTAATTGCCTAGAAAAATTATACTCAAATGAAAGAAAACCAGATTTCTTTTTCCGTCAATTGAAATTTTAGTCTATTATCTTCAATTTAAATTTCCAGGTAGTTAATTAATATCAAATGAGGGTCCAATTGGTTATGTTACCACCTCAATAGTATTTAGGTCTAAAAACATGGGCCTTTAAGGGCCACACTATTAATTGCCTAGAAAAAATTATACTCAAATGAAAGAAAACCAGATTTCTTTTTCCGTCAATTGAAATTTTAGTCTATTTTCTTCAATTTAAATTTCCAGGTAGTTAATTAATATCAAATGAGGGTCCAATTGGTTATGTTACCACCTCAATAGTATTTAGGTCTAAAAACATGGGCCTTTAAGGGCCACACTATTAATTGCCTAGAAAAATTATACTCAAATGAAAGAAAACCAGATTTCTTTTTCCGTCAATTGAAATTTTAGTCTATTATCTTCAATTTAAATTTCCAGGTAGTTAATTAATATCAAATGAGGGTCCAATTGGTTATGTTACCACCTCAATAGTATTTAGGTCTAAAAACATGGGCCTTTAAGGACCACACTATTAATTGCCTAGAAAAATTATACTCAAATGAAAGAAAACCAGATTTCTTTTTCCGTCAATTGAAATTTTAGTGTATTATCTTCAATTTAAATTTCCAGGTAGTTAATTAATATCAAATGAGGGTCCAATTGGTTATGTTACCACCTCAATAGTATTTAGGTCTAAAAACATGGGCCTTTAAGGGCCACACTATTAATTGCCTAGAAAAATTATACTCAAATGAAAGAAAACCAGATTTCTTTTTCCGTCAATTGAAATTTTAGTGTATTTTCTTCAATTTAAATTTCCAGGTAGTTAATTAATATCAAATGAGGGTCCAATTGGTTATGTTACCACCTCAATAGTATTTAGGTCTAAAAACATGGGCCTTTAAGGGCCACACTATTAATTGCCTAGAAAAATTATACTCAAATGAAAGAAAACCAGATTTCTTTTTCCGTCAATTGAAATTTTAGTCTATTATCTTCAATTTAAATTTCCAGGTAGTTAATTAATATCAAATGAGGGTCCAATTGGTTATGTTACCACCTCAATAGTATTTAGGTCTAAAAACATGGGCCTTTAAAGGCCACACTATTAATTGCCTAGAAAAATTATACTCAAATGAAAGAAAACCAGATTTCTTTTTCCGTCAATTGAAATTTTAGTCTATTATCTTCAATTTAAATTTCCAGGTAGTTAATTAATATCAAATGAGGGTCCAATTGGTTATGTTACCACCTCAATAGTATTTAGGTCTAAAAACATGGGCCTTTAAGGGCCACACTATTAATTGCCTAGAAAAATTATACTCAAATGAAAGAAAACCAGATTTCTTTTTCCGTCAATTGAAATTTTAGTCTATTATCTTCAATTTAAATTTCCAGGTAGTTAATTAATATCAAATGAGGGTCCAATTGGTTATGTTACCACCTCAATAGTATTTAGGTCTAAAAACATGGGCCTTTAAGGGCCACACTATTAATTGCCTAGAAAAATTATACTCAAATGAAAGAAAACCAGATTTCTTTTTCCGTCAATTGAAATTTTAGTCTATTATCTTCAATTTAACTTTCCAGGTAGTAAATTAATATCAAATGAGGGTCCAATTGGTTATGTTACCACCTCAATAGTATTTAGGTCTAAAAACATGGGCCTTTAAGGGCCACACTATTAATTGGCTAGAAAAATTATACTCAAATGAAAGAAAATAAGATTTGTTTCTCCGTCAATTTGAAATTTTACAGTATGTTTTCTTAAATTTAAATTTCCAGATGTGTCTCCGTCAATTGATATTGAATAGTATCTTGGCTTAAAAACCATATGTTTTAAGGCTTCTTAATTCTTACTTGTAGACCTTGAAAAATATAAAATTGTACTCACTTTTATGTTGATTACAGAAAATGCCTATAACAATTTGATACAAATTACTATTAGCTACGTAACAGAATAAAAGCAACGTTAACCATTTATGCAAAGTTGAATCTAATTTTAATTTTAAGTGATTCTAATACACTTTTTCGTTATTTTATATTAACGTTAAAACACGAGGTCCACAGTATAAATGGCATAATTCACAATGGGAAATAGTCTTCGCTATGTATAGCGACGCCAATGACTCTTCGCCTCATTATGCAAATTACAATTAAAGTCAATCCTAACTTTGCATTAAAGATACTATACTGTTCTTTTATGTAAACATTTACTTACTTAAATAAATCCAATTTTTCAATTTAGTGTAGATAGAAGATCCTTAAAACTTTCTTCAGGCGTAATCGCGGATCGCGGGAACACAATGTGGTTTGCTTATTTCCCGATTCACGAACCTCGATAAATTTCCCAGTTTTTGGGTAATTTTTTAAGTTAATATCTATATAACATTTCTTTAAAAATTCATGATTATTTGCTTTTCAATTCCAAACGCCACAGTGCCTTGTCGAGAAAATATTACTAACATTTCTTATTATCTTTTAGAAGAACAAGATTTCAGGGAAATTTACCAATACAAACGGATAATATTGAGGCCGGGGCTGGGGAAATTTAATTTTTGAGGCAGACACTCGTTTTTTTTCAATCAAGCGTCAAAATATGATTTTTTTGGGCTAAATTTTAAATTAACCAAAAGTTATGATTTTCAAATTGTAGTTCTTATTTAAAATTAGGTAAATTTTAAAACTTAGACCGTCGTGTCGCTATAGCTATTTAATTTAAATTTAATTTTCATTATTCAAATTTTATAAAAAAATTCAAATTTACAAAAAATATTATTTTAAAATTCTTGAATGGACTCTCAATTAATTTTATCTTTTATCGACAACCTAATTTTTAGACTACGCCGAAATTATCCTATATAATAATTACACCACATATAATGTAACACATTAAGAGCACTTATAAAATGAAATGTTCTTGTAATGCGAAAATAACTTAAAAGTTCAACTTTTATCCTTAAGAACACTAGCTCATGTTTAGTTCACGAAGAATTGCAATAAGAGCACATAATAAAGTGTAAGAACATTTCTAGTTCACATTAATACACTCTAAGAACACCTAGAAACACTTAAGTGCTCTCCATGTGTTCTTAAAGTGATCCTCGAATTTCCAGAGTGACAGAATCAGATAGCAAATGCTGAGCCTAAGCCTTCCTAACTAGCCCTAAGCACAATTAACTATTTTTTTAATAAAAAAGATAAGTTACAACAATTATTCGAAAAATATGAATCTAAACACCACATTCTGTATAGTAACAGCCTTCTCTCGCTTTGTGCTTTCAGCTTAAACTCTTAAAGAAAGTCGAAAAGGCCACTAATGAATTTAAGTCTATTTAATAGACAAGCTTGAAAAGGGACCACGGTCCGAAAGCTCGTCGAAGTTAAATTTTAATTAAATATTATTAAATAAACAACTTTTAGTCCTGAAGTATCTTGTCACTTTTATCTTAAGAAAAACTTCAGCTAGAAATATTTCCTCGGTTAGTAGCCTCAGCCGTACAAGCTTAATAAAGAACTCTTCCATCGGATTTACTGTTCTTGCCGGACCCGGTTTTACTCATTTGGGATGATTCTTGTCCGACATAATTTAGTTTGCTACATTCTGGCCACAGGAGCTAATAAAATGGCCAGAACATTTCATAGGAAGGGAAACCAATGTAAAATTTTATTTTCTTACCGACATTTATGAATCTTGTTGCCGTAAACATTACTTAGCTACGTAACGATAGCAGCTCAATTTCTTTCCTTAAACGTTCTACATTATGTAGAGTGCATGGAGTATAGGACGATTTCAAAGATATTCCACTACTTGGCGTTGATGATGATGGTGACGGTGCAATACTAATGTCTAAATCAACTTGCATTTGAACACTACAAATGCTTGAAGTTGGTAAAGGATCTTCGGGATTAGGATCTGTTAGGTTATAACCCACTTCCTCCAGCAAAGCTCCCATCAAATGAGAAAAATGGCTTTTGGAAGAGTTTTACTATATTTAACATCTTGCGTTTCTTCTGTCACTTTTGTGTTTTAAAATACTGAAGGAATGGCAAACGATACAAGACGGATGTTTGAACTGGGCTCCAGTGGAAAAATAATAAGTTTTTAGGAAGTGTTTGGAACAAATACGTGAACTTTTTAGATCTATTGGTTTTGATCCTACTGCCGATGTTATGGCATCAAACCATTTTTGCCTCATAGTGGTATCTTTAGGTTAGAAATTATATGAAAGAGACTGATGACGGTTTTTTCATGTTTCTATACAACAAACATTGCTCGTCATCTCTGAAAATAAATAGTAATCAAGAACGACTTAATATTAATCAGCCAAAAAAAAACAAATTAATCAGCCCAAAAAAACCAATGAATTTGAAAAACAATTAGTACACCCAAATAAATGATACGTCTGACCAAACTAAAGAAATTTAACTTACCAAATGAAAAGTAAACGCAAAAATTTTATTTCAGTGTAATAACAGTGCTTAAGTTGCATTAGCTGGTCGACCCCTCTTCCACTTTTGTCCAATAGGTATATTTTTGGCCTCAATTGGAACGTCTAAGAATTTGTTCACGTATGCTACAGCAGCGATATGTTTACATATAAATTCTTTCAGATATACGACACAAGTACAAGAAGCCTCTTTCCAGTTATCTTTGTTGATAGTTACTAAATATAAAACGGTCTAATATTTCGCAAACGAGTCAAAATTTCTGAAGTTTAGATTTTTGCGTTGACGTAAATATTTATTTATTTCAGTTTCTTTTAGTTTTGAGCTACTTGAATTGTGAAAAAAATATAATTTACCGTAATTTTCCACGGATCTGTACTTAATTGTAGGACCAGACTTCACATACGTACATGAATGAGTAAGTATCTTGAGAGAACATGTTGGACTTTCGGCAAATAACTTAGAATTTAAAGAACCCGGATTTCTTTCAACCGACCAGTCCCCGATTATGGTTTTTGCTGCTTGAAAAAATTATCCCAAAGGGAGTCGCCTACCGACAGTACCTTCTTTTTTAATAACGTTATTGGTGGCCTCTAAACAATTATTTGGGCTTGGTGACCCGGGCGCACGTCCTTCAAACCAGCCGTCGAATTTTTCCAAATATTCAGATTTAAAATAATCAACGAAATTTTTGTTTTCCACGATATCGTCCCACTTTTTTCCCAAAGTCGCCTACCTACCAAAAATTCTTCTTCGGATTTACTTAATTGTAACCAGCATATATATTTTCTTAAAGCGGCGCGCGTTTCTTCAGATTTTACCATAAACAGTTTTTTATCAACGTTGCGAATGACATGCGCCCAGCAGTGAACCCGCCGAACTTCATCGCCGTACACTTTTTTGCAAGCATTTGAAATGGCTAAAGCACAATCAGCAACTAAGACTTGTGGCGGATTTGTCTTCTTTAGTGACTGAAACATGAAGCTAAAATCGTCTTCAGTCTCCCCGGTTGTTACGGCCAATCCAATTGGATTAAATGCCCGATTTTTGTCCGACGTACCAATCATAAGCACCGGATACCCTTGCCAGTTCAACTTCAACAACTTGTATGTTGCATCAATATGCAAAACATCGGAATTCATAGACATTAAGCTGAAAGAATTTGGCCTAAAGTAACAATGATGACGCGCACAATCTTGATTGTTGGCAGTCATATAGTATTTTCACGCCGTGTTCTGTATCATTCTGTAACCTATAACGCCACTTATTTTCCGTGTTCACGAATTAAAGCGCTTCAGACTTACTATCCAATGTTACGGTAACTACCCAATCTAAATCTTGACCTCTCCTTCTTTTTGGAGGTGGTTGGTCACTAATAACGCAATCACTATCGCTAGATGAGTCAGAAAAATAGCGAACAGTTTTATACATCTTAACACGTACACTGCGACTTTCTAAATGAAATTTGACTTTTTGGTAGGTTTCATTTATTTTTTATGCTCATCGTAAATATTTGTTTGGCTACTTTCATTGTTTTTTAATGTAACTGCTTTTTTTTGGGGAATCTAATTTGTTTTATGGGCCACTTAAATGTAAATAGAAACAAAATTCGGAGCTGTATTCAAAAAGCAAGCACATAAGCCCACACTCCACAGAGAACGCGTTAAATAAGCCAAGGCTTATCGAGTTAATCGACTTTTAATGGCTTAAAAAGTAATAAATATGACTATTTCCTTTAGACAACTTATGAAAATCGCGTAGACAGAGTTCCAAAACACGTTTTAATCCCATTTTAGTTCATCTAGTTAAACAATATCTCTAAAAATCGGTATTAGTAGGTAAACACTTTATTCGGAAATATTATCGTATCAGCTGCAGAAAATAATTTTTTCCCCACCTTAGATTGGTTATAGTAGTTCGATGGTTCTAAAGGTCACCACTACCTAGAGTCAGCGCTGATCAAGCATAAGGCTAATAGGCAAAAGCGAGTGGCGCAGTTGGAAATGGTTTACATGAAGGAATACTGTAAAAAAATACTGTCCCATGCTCCCAGCCAAGATCCCTAGGAACAACCCAAGTCTGTACATCATTTATCCAAGGTGTCACTCAGCGAGTCCTTGGTTAGTGATAAAAATATTAATAAATAATTAAAATTTTGACGGCCAACGTTCACTTAAATTTATATATTTAAGAATTTAAATATTAATAATTTGTTACGTTGTTTAATCGTGCCAACAAGTCCAAGATAAATCAACAAACAAGATAAGACGTTGATTGTTTCTAATTTTTTATTAAGTTTTCGAAGGGGCGCGCGACAAAATTAAATACCATAGAAATCTAGGTAACTAGAATGCTGCCGCTACGGCCGAGCTTGTCGCTAGTTCGTTTTGATCCTTCAGCCAATGAGAGGCCGTAGAGTTAGGTGACGTCATTCTCCCTGATGACATTAAGTTCTTGGCATAACCACTCTTTGAGCTCTGATTGGCTGAGGTCTGGCTATCGTCTGCCACGACGTTTGGTCCATTCGCCAGTTACACAGCCGCATTCTAGTTACCTATGAGATTTGTATGTTAAATAAAATTAGTTTTTTTTTCTATTTTTGTTACGATTGCCAACTTTATAATGCGTTTTACGTAAGCCGCGTGGTTAGAGTAGGACTATATTAGAAATAATTATAGATCATAGTAACTATCAAATCAAAGTTGGCAGTGGTATACTGGCAAGCTTGCAACAATGAACAAAGATACTCACTCTCCTAGTATTTAATAAAAAAAGCAGAGGGCTTTAATCCTATTCTGACGTGAATAACCTATTTTGGTATAAACAGATATTAAGGGATTTGAATAAAAAAGCAACAGTCTTGAACAAGAGGATTTTCTCGAGGGGAACCTTCTTTCATTGCCTCATCGAAGGTTATCAATCACCCAAGTGTACTATAAAAGGCCGTTTGTAATTCGCATCTGGTCTTGTTTTCCCAGGCAGCCGGCAGCCGCAGCTGTCTAATTGACTACATTATAATATCACCGACCAAAAGACACTGTGGCTTTCGTATATTTGGTTAAAGCGTACTTAATCAAACTCTTAATTCGTAATTCGCATCGCATCTTGTAATAAATTTCAATTATATTAGCTTAAATCCTCCTAGTTGTCGAGTCTATTGTGTTTAATCACGAGCGATCTAGAAATTCTAGCGACAACCGTTTTCCATTATCCCCATGTATAATGGCGTTACCAGAGATATTGTGGAGTATTTCGATAGCGAGATTCGGTTCGTTGCGGTGTCAAAGTCCTGAACGAACATTGTAAGTGAGGTTATTGCAATTTTCTTTTGAAAAAAATCGTTACTTTTAAAATAGCCATAAATGATTCTAAGCGCATCTAGTCGCCATCGTCCATATGGTACTTTTGGAGATCTTTGTCGCTACTTGTGAACGCTGTCAAGGACTATATATGGGACGGTCACAATTCATTAGTTTGGGCGTATTCTATCTTCTGAAAGGGAGTATCACCAGCAGGGAAAACAATTTTAAAAACAAATACGCTGCAGCCACTATGGCGCTGATTCACACGTAAATCTTCTACGCTCGTCTCGCGGGGAAGATGTGGTTTTACTTCTAAATTCCGAAAATCTTATACACCCTTTAAGAACTAGAAAGACTAAAGGCAATATCACAGAAGCTCAGGGAAAGTTTAGGAACAATATTCCTCAGACCTTCGAACATTTCTTTCGAGATTCACCTACTGGCCCTGAGCCGTTACGTAGATAGCACATAAATACTTGCCTGCTTATGCAAATGGCCTTTACGTATCATTGCGTAAGTCGAACCCCACCTGGTCTTTACCTCTAATTAGTGCTCAATAATGGCTCTGGCTCCGACCAAAACGGCTCCAGGAGCCGGCTCAATTTCTATAGAGCCGGCTCTTTCCCTTTTTGCATCAAATAGTGGAAATGTTTTGTAGTAGTCGTCTACTATTAGCGGTATGCTTTCACAATTATTGTATATCAAACTGACGTTTATTGGTGTAAAATTTCAGAATGGACTGGTAAACGGTTTCATTCTAAAATTTCTGTAGTGTGTTGGTATTTGTTAATATTTACTACATTTAGTCAGGGCATGAAATAAGTACAGGACACTGGATATTGTCCGATAAATTTGGCATATGTCCGATAACTTTTCAAAATCTTAGGGGGGTCATTGGACATTTGTCCGACAACTTTTTCAATAAACTTGGAATGTTCTTTTCTACAAAATAAAAATATAAACAATTATTTTGCCAAAAATATGAGGAAGTACCGAGTTACCGAAGTTGATACTTGATAGTCTATTCTGTAACTGTGAATCTGTGCTGTGGCTGTGCTAAAGAGAGAGGTATGGCCGCCTGGTGGGTAGTGTCGATCCAGGAACCGGGGAAGCCGTGTTGGAGCCTCAAGTGCAGAAGCAGAAACAGGCTTCAGTATTATGAATAATATTAAAACTAATAAGCGCTCTAGTATTTAAGTATTTTGCATGGTCCTTCCATGAGAGTTGTCAGTCAGAAACATCTATTACAAAGTGTCACAAAGAAAAGGGAAGAAGACTTGCCTGTAAAAATTAGTTCCCATAGTTATCCAAACTAACTTTGCATAGATCTCATTTTAAATTGATCAAAAGTTGAAAAATTTTTGTTTTTTTTTGTATACTTTCATCTATTTTTGGCATTTTCGAAATTTCGAAATTTGTTAAAAAAAATTCATAGTGGGGGAAGGGGGGGGGAGGCCACGAATCGGTCAGAATCCCATGTTATTTTCAATGGGAATATTTCAATTTGTTGTTGTCAAAAACATTTTTCGTTGCCATGGGAAAACGGTTGCCCATTGAATAAAATCCCTTTAGGATTTTTCAAGTTACATGAAGGTCTACCAATCCGCCGAGTTTGAACAAAATAGGTGGGTTACACTTCGGGATGTCTCCTGTCAGTGACTGCATCCAATTAATAACCGATTTAACAAACTTCGGATTATTATGGAGCGCGATAGGTCGGTCTTTAATATTGATATGGATAACGAATTAAATGACGAAGAAAATGATAATGGAACGTCTTCCTCTGATCAAAAGCAAGCGTGGTATAGAATTTCAAAAGTTTGTTATGCAAAGTTTAAAATACAAAATGTTTGGTGTTTCTGCGTAATTTCATTTTTAAAAATGAGTTTTGCATTTCCTTATATTAAAATACCCATAATAAAATGATTATGGAGTATTCGTTCATTTGTTAATTTATTGTTCCAATTGTTATTTTAACAGAATAGAGCCGGCTCTTCGGCTCCGGCTCCCGCTGATACGGTTGACTCCGGCTCCTTAAAAATCTGGGAGCCGACGTTTGGCTCCGGCTCCGGCTCTGGGTTTTTTAGGAGCCAACGTCGGCTCAAGAGCCAGAGCCGGCTCGGCTCTTTCCAAAGAGCCGGATCTGTGGAGCACTACCTCTAATATTAACTTGTTATCCGGAAGCCAGTACGCCAAGTTAAATTCCGAAAGTATCTTTATTTGAAGCATTATCCATGGTGACACCGAGAACCTACTTAATAAGAACAAGATGTTTAGTACTTATATTTACGACTGCATATGACCTTATCTACCTTTGTAATCTCTCTTTCCTTTAAGAGCCTCACGGAATTGTCACAAATATTTTTTCCCGTATCGCTCTCAGGGAAATGCAAAAATCCTACCAGCAACTCGTGGACCTCCCAAAGACTATCAATCCAATGACCTGTTACGGCAATAAACGGTAGCATGTTTTTTTATGTCCAGCAGTGATGAGTGAAAGACAGTTGACCAGGAACGCCGTAGTCAAAGTTACTGGCTATTCTGCCGATCGTTAACATTATAATTTAATATTTTTACACCTTTTTTAAGAAGGTATTTTACGTTGTCCATCTCCATCGTGTACGTCATTATTTATCGTCGCCCCCGTCACGTTCAAGCAAGCGTCAAAAACCGCAGGGTTCAAACATTTTAGGAATTCTCGAAAACTATCCTTTTCAACAACTTGAAATGATTGGTCAGATAGTACAATAAATCGTAAGAGTTTCATCCGTGGATTCTGGACATCCGCAATTTTTAATTTCTGAGAGAAAAAGCATTTAAAATACTCGACGGTAACGTGTTAGTTGCGTCAGTGGCGTCATTACGGTTGGGCACCCGGTACGGTAAGTCAAAGGTGTTCCCCCCTTAAAACACTATTCGCAGTGGCGTACCCAAATAATTTTAGGAGGGTTTTCGAGATCGAAACCCGATGAACTGACTTTGATATATTTCACTTTGATACCTCAAAATGAAATATTATTAAGTATTGGTTTCTCTCGCGTGCTTTCAAGTTGAAAACATTCCTGATGTGAAGTAGGAACCGTTCTTCACAATGTTGAAACGTCTTCGTAGTTTCCGTCGAAGTCCAACCCCCAACAAATGTATAGTTTATCAGAGTGTTTTTTTAGTAAATGTGTGGGCATGTTTCCAGTGCTCTAATTGGCCTTTTGATCCTGGGCGCACTTTCCTCTGTTTAAAATGGTAGGCATTAATCTAAACTTAATGACAATATATAACAACTCACGTTTGCCCAAATATTACTTTTTATGGATTTAAAATAAGTGGGTGGGAAAATTCGAAACTTACTTATGACAATAACTACATTTGGCGAAGACCTTAATTGTACCATCGCTTAGAAGTACGCGTTCCAGCCTGAAATGTTTCCAGACTTCGCTTCTATAGCATCGTTCAGGCGGTTGATAAACTTGAATCACTGACGTCTCAACCACAGTACTTGCCATTGTGTCATTAGACTACGAATACAAATTTAACTAACCCGCGGCTGGGCAAATGCGGGCTCGCGCGAAGAAATGTCTCTCGACTAAATATCGGGAGGTTTTAGCATTGCTCTGTATATATAGTATTTTATAATTGTTTTTAAAATATTTAATTTTTTGACCTATGACAGTTTTTATCATACAGTAATAGATAAAATAACACTAGTTTCCTTTCCTTATTAAAGTAAAAAATATTTAATACAAAACCAGTTCTACGAACTGAAAAAAGAGAGTTTATTCTTGTACGTGTTCCGGCTAAGAAGGGACAGACATTAAAATTAATGTTTTTACGAAACCTCATAACAAAAAAATGTCCGCAAAGTTTATCCAGAATAAACTCTATAAACGTTAAGAGATTATATACAAAATTAAAGAGTGGAGAAATAATGATGAAGATTGATTCGAATCGCTCTTCATAATTGTTTTTCCACCCATTAAATCGAAACATGTAAAAGGCACATGTTTACGACGTCAGGAATCCAGTGGTGGTTTTAGATTTCGAATATGACAAATAGTTTTAGAGATATAAAAATAACAAGAAATGCATGTTAAAAAAGGATCTCAGTCGAAATTTTGGGGCTTACGGTTTCAGCATAGGCCAAAGCCAGACGATCCAGAACAGATTGCGTTGTAGAACGGGGGGCTTGAAGGAGGCAGGAGTCAACGGAAAGAATAAACAGTAAACCTATCGGTTTACTGTAATAAGTTGGGAAGTAATTGTTTGAGGTATCGTGGCCTATCTATATTGCGAGTTTTGCGACAATATTTTAGAAAAAATCCGATATAGCCATGGATAGCACAGATAACCGATCTCATAAATTTTTAAACACGATTTATCTCAGTTAGATACGGATCCCACTTTCAATCTGAAAGGAAAATAATGACGTCAAAATCCATTATCTGAAGTGACGCAAAAAATCTGATAAGTTCAGTTTGTCAATCAGATATCCGATTTCGGTTTAAAGTACTATCTACAACTGAGGTACAATACAACTTTGTACACTTAGAAAAATCAGTGGATTAATTTTACACGTGGTGGTTTGATTTATCAGAAGATATTTCCACTAGAATTGTTATGAAATTCTTCGAAGAACTTTAAAATATTCTGATTTTGATATAAGGAAACATTCATTCAAACCCCACTTAAATGTCGAACTTCTAATACAACGTAGCGTGCTTCTTTTTCCACATACCTTAAACCAAACGTGTTTGACAAAATAAATAGAATACACAAAAAAATTCTCAAATTATTATTGCAATAAAGTTTTGTGAAAAACAATGAAAATGGTGGTTTTAAATTATATCGCTACTTTTCCAAAACCCGGAAAAAAACACCAAACTAGTTTACAAAGCATAGATTCTGGAGATGATCAACTATTTTTTCCATTTAATAACCACCATTTTTTTCAAGTCAGTAATTTTGTTTTGGACGATGTTGAAAAACAAAAGATTCTACTTTTCAGGGAAGTCCAAATAAATGATTTCTGAACATGATAGACCTTCGCCCCCAAATTGGAGTTTAAAATAATTAAAACAATTTTCTATCAGATTTAAATTATTATAACGCAATATCATTTTCAAAAACTCTTTAAAAATTGCTTATCTAAAAGTAAAAATAAGTGTGATATTAACTAATCAGTTTTAAAATCTCTTTAATTTCAACTAACAAATTCACATAACAAATGATAAATTATTAATATAGTGTTTGTATATCACAAGAAATTTAAGCCGCTCTAATTCAAAAGAAAAATTTCTGCGATAATAAAAAGAAAACAACATTGGTTAGCTAAAAGCAAAAAGAAATGAATATCATTCTATTATTTTGCAGGACCCAATATGAAGAGCCATTTATATAATATATTATAAAATAGCATTTAACTTTAATGCTAGATATTTAACCCTTCACAAAAGAATACTGAGGCGACTATCAAAATGCCATTGAACATTTTGTTTTAAATAACGACTTATTATAATTTTATAAATCGCTAAAACCCAATAAATTGCAAGATAAAGAAAACAAAAGTCTAGGAACATAACTGCGACAATAAGTCGCTGATATTGGAGTAGTCCTTGCTTTGGTAATATAGAATATTGTTGTAGACATAGATTCCATATTGACCGAAGATTTTCTTTGTTAAATAAGCTTTATCTTTCAATAGCAAATCACGGACCGCATGCGAGAAGTCAAACTAAAAAGTTTGAAGGGATTCATTAAAAAAAAAATTGAAGACAAATATATATTAATTTCTTTTTTTAATCGATCCTAAAATTAACAGAAAAGCTTTGACTTTTAGTGAAAATATCACATTTGACTAGTTGAATTTTTTTGGTATCTTTAGCGGTAATCCTAATGGCGGCCTTGGAAAAGCAGAATACGCGTGGGCGGTACTCTAAATAAGCGGTTCCCAATTTTTTTTCCTATGGAACCCTAAATTATCCATCTAAGTCTGGCGGAACCCCAACTAATTTTTTTATTTATCTTAAAAGCGAGGGCCGGACATTCAGAAAAATCCCGTACCCTCAGCGGAAAATCCATAGGAAAATCAAAAATCCGCGAAAAATCCGGCAAAGATTTTCGATTTGTTACAAATCCACATAATACTCGGGAAAATGCACAAAATCCAGGAGAAAAATCCACAAACTCCAGGAGAAAAATCCACAAATCCACAAAAATTCTTCAAATCATTTTGGATTTTTAAAAGCTCTGGAGTTTCACAAATCCACAAAATACTCGGGAAAATGCACAAAATCCAGGAGAAAAATCCACAAACTCCAGGAGAAAAATCCACAAATCCACAAAAATTCTTCAAATCATTTTGGATTTTTAAAAGCTCTGGAGTTTCACAAATCCACAAAATCCACGGGAAAATCCAAAAAAATTCACCGAATCCAAAAGAAAAATCCACAAATCACAAAATTAAAGAAAAAAGCCACAAAATTAAAGAGCAAAATTCACAAATCCAGTAAAAAATCAACGAATCCACAAAATCCAACAGCAAAATCCTCAATTCAGCGAAAATCCAAAAATCCAGTACAAAATCCCCAAATCCAGTGAAAAGTCCACTGGATTTGCAAAACCCGTACGTTGTTTAATGAATGTCCGACCCCTCGCTTAAAAGACATTATTGTTGAAAAGAAAAGGCTATAATTTAAAATTGAAATACATATTTAATGAGAGGAATGAAATTTTTTAACAGTTTTATTCACAATAACACTGAAATTCGGTTTAAAGTCCGACAGTTGAATCCGAAGGTTTGGAGCGGCATCCAATATACTTCTGAATTTGTTTCTTTGTGTACGCGTACGCTGAAAAGCCAGTTTCGCAACGGTAAGTTGTTGCAAAGGGAAGCAAAACCATAATGGCCTTCTCAACGACTACAGGATATTCATCCTTAAGTCCAATCCAAAATTCATTCAAATTTGAATCAGTTGATTCAAACTTGTTTCTTAAAGAAGATGAAGACTTAATATCGATCAAATTATCATACTCCAAAACAGTGAGCATTTATGGTTTGGTCTGGTTGGCGAATGGATTCTGTACCCAGCCGATGTCCCGAAACTCCTTTGGAAAATATTATTTCGAGGATTTTTTAAGGTGCAATAAATGCTCACTTATATTTTTTTACACGTCTGAGGTTATCCGCAACTCATTTTCTTCGAGAAATGCTTTTAGAAGTGGAAAACATTCTTAACCTCTTTGTTCAACGCATGTTATCCAGAAGCTTAATTTGTTTTCCAGCGCAGATATTTTGTCTCTCACTATAAAAGTGGTTGTAGTTTTTCCCTGTAAGGACCTGGTGACTGCGTTGAGCTTATCGAATATGCTGGACAAATAAGCCAATTTCATAAGCCATTGCTCGTCGTGCAAAACATGACTTGCGCACGTAGAATTTGGTTGTCCCGTGAAATAAACCTTAAGCTCGTCGCGCAATTCAAATAGCCTTGGTAAAACTTTTCCTCTGGAAAGCCATCTTACTTCCGTGTGTAGAAGAAGAGATTTATGCTGACTGCCAATATCGTCACACGCCTTTTTAAAAAGCCGCGATTGGAGTGGGCGTGACTTGACATAATTGACAATTTGTACGGCTTGATCAAGTACTTTCGTTAAGTCAGATGGCATTTTCTTCGCGACAAGGGCATGGCGATGCAAAATGCAATGACTACTGGAACATTTTGGGGCAACATTTTTTATTCTCGATATGGTTCCTTTGGTTTTCCCTATCATAGCTGCAGCCGCCTCGCTGCATACGTCAATATGATTTTTATTCATGTAACTATCAATGATTTTAAAAACTTCTTCTCCAGTTGTATTGGTCCCCAAAGGTGCGCAGAGAAACAAATCTTTTTCAATGGATCCTCCAAATCAATTCATCTTCAATGTGGTCTGAAATCTTATGGATCCGATCAGATATAGTGTTGTTGGAACATTGGACAGCTGCAACTTTCTTTACTGCGTCTTCTCCGAGTACGCAGCTAACTATTTCTGACATACACGGTTTAATTAAATTATCTGCAATCGTGTGTGGTTTCCCGGCTCGAGCAATCCTGTAACTTAACAAAAATGATGCTTCTGTTACGTTTTCATTGTCGGTTTTCGCGTATCGGTGTAAGACAGCCAGACCGGCTTGATGTGCTTCATTGTGTCTTTCAAAAAAACTAATATTCTTGTCTTTCAGGTGCGGGTGGTCGGTTTCAAGATGTTGTTTAAGCTTTGCAGGTGCCAGAGAGCTATTTAACATAATGACACATAGTCCATCCGGATTATCCGCAATTCCTACAGGAATAAATCCGAAAGACAGGTACGATTCGTCGTATTTCCTCTTTCTTGAAGAAATTCGCTCTTGAAATTCCACACTTTTGTAAGTTGATGTCACTGTTTTTTTTCGCGTATCCCCAGCACAAAAGTTTTCAGTATTTAAGCCCTGAAGTAAATAATCAAAAATTTATAAAATAATAAAACACTAAATAAACAACAGAACGTATGTAAATTTATGACATTGTTGTTTCTAACATACTTTAAACATATATAAGTACACTCTGTGCAAAAGGTCTTCAGCCGTTGCGATTTTTGCACTTATTTTCAAATATCTCAAAAACTATGGTGATAGTAAGCTGAAACCAACTTTATTTTTAATATTTAAAAAATTTCTTTCCTACCTAATTCTTGATTCACGTGAAGCAGTTTTTTATCCGCCGGAAACACCAAATATAATTTTGACTCCTTTTTTTAAAAAATTATGTTATGCCGCTGAAACCTGCATTTGCGGATTCAGAAAGACCGATTAATATTTATACAGAGTTAATTTTATCCGACTACGTCGAACGGTTGTCAAGATACTACCTTTCAAGAATTTGGGTCGCATTCGGAAAGTTCCAATTGGCGTTTTTGGCAGATAAGTATCTGCTTCACGTGAATCAAGAAATAGGTTAGAAAGATTTTTTTGTAAATAATAAAAATAACTTGGTTTCAACTTTCTATCATTCATAGTTTTTGAGATATCTGGAAATAAGTGCAAAAATCGCAACACCTGAAGACTTTTTGAATAGAGTGTACTTAACAGTAAACAATGCAAGGTAAGTATGATTTTCTTACCGAACAAACAGCAACAGCATCTTCACAAAAATTTTCGTTAGACTCCCCTCCCGGTGAAGGTGATACAATATCAATAACTTGGTTAGTAGAGTTCGAACTACTTTTGCTACTTGCAAGCTGTCCCGTTATTAGCCAATTATCCATTAAAACTGAAAAACACCCGATTACTACTACAAATTAGTTCATATAACAGGATACACGGCGGTACCGTATGCGTGTTTGGTCAATCATTATGTAGTATTGGCCAAAACACTTATACCTAACCGTCGTGCATCCGGCTTTATGAAATAATTTTGAAGCAATTTAACAATGTAAATCGAGGGGTCGGACATTTACCAAAATCCCGTACACTTTGTCTAAAATCGCAAATTTTTTCACTCTCTCTCCATTGTAAATTAACACTAAAATCCTGAAAACACTTCAAAAAGTAATGATAAAATCGCCAAAATCTCTACGAAATCCTGTACAAAATCCGACTCCTCGATGTAAGTTAAAGTGAAGTAGAGCGGAACTCGTAACAAGTGAAACTAACAAATTGCACATGTGATAAAGTTATTTAACAAATTGCACATGTGATAAAGTTATTTTAAGATAGTAAAATTGTTTGCGCGTCTTTGAATTTTATAAAAATGTAGAAAGAATTACTAAAAAGGTTATAAAATTACACCAGAGCTTACGAAGAAACAGAATTAGCAATAGTTAAAACGGATTATATATAACGGTATATTAGTATTACCTAAAAACATAATTTTGTCTTGTGTGTTCGTGCACCCTACTACATCATAAAATATGGAACGGTTCAAGAAAACGATAGTTTCAGTTGGACTTTACGTAAGATTTTAGATTAAAAATGTTATTTCAGGATTAATAAACTTGGTTAACAAGTTATTACATCAATGTCATCATACGAAATAATGAACGGTTACTTATGTATACCCCTGTAGCACAAAACAGTCGGGCCGATGTCGACTAGGCAGAGTCGCATAGTCGGTTAAGTGTCGAGCTGTCAACTCCGATTCAAGGTCGGGAGTCTCCTGGAAAAACAGTCGAAATGTCCTACCTGAATTGCAGTTGGACGACTGTTTATAGTGTGCTTTTTGCCGACCGCCGAAAGTGTGGCCTGCCGACATCCTTATGTCTAGTTAATTACCTAAAAATAGTCATATTAACCGACACCTTTTTGTTGGCCTATTCAGAGTCGGTCATTATAACTTTCCCCCCCTCTTCTCCATGCAATACCAATTCAAGAATGATACAGAATTTTTATACTAAAAAGTTGTTTATTTTTGTAATAAAATGTTTTGAAAAAATTTAATTATACTCTATTTGAAGTATTTATTTATCTGAAACTTCAGGTAGTGAAGTCTGGAAACAGTTACCAAACATTTCTGCAATTTTCCAAAGTTGACAGTTTTTTTCCAGACTACCTGGTTTAAGCCCTAAAATAGGGTAAGCTGAGAAGAAATAATTCACTTTGATTTTATTTTAAATTGTAGAAATATATACCTTTGGTAAATTATTGATATATCTAAGTCAATATTTTTGGGTGACAAATGGAATATAAATTATAACTTGTTTCCCATTTTTATACTCATTTTTACAATTAACTAAAACATTATCACAATTACACAAGGTATGATTGTGTTTACAACTTGTTATAAAAATATGTTGAAAGATTATTTCTGATTAATTTATCAGATATACATTGAAAAAATCTTAAGGTTTTTTGAACAGTATGACTAGTGAGTATCAAACAAATATATTAAACAGTTTTTTTAAAGTCTCTCCGCTCTTCATCCGTCTCGGTCCATTTTGTCTATCACTGTCATGGAACTGGCAAGGGCCAGCTTGACACTCATTAGCATTCGTTCCAACCGCAATATTATCCTGCAAAGCATTATTGATAAACTCATTTGTTATTCTTCTTTTTTGTCTAGAGAAAATGTCATCTATAGCCTTGTAAGCCTTTCGCTTTCCCGCCATAACTAAGCCTTAGCTAACGTAAAACTACTTAAATTTTATAATTTTAATAAAAATTACCCTTCTTTTTCTTCCTTTCAAGTTTCCTTCCGGCTAGGTAGCGGTTTATGACAACTAAAATCACGGAAACTTTAAGAATTCTACTTTATATACGACAAACCACAATAAATTATCAAACACTAACCAAAATGAATCCCATCCGCCGATCCGAACATGCACTTCTGTTTTTGGTTACGATAAAAATCATGACTTAGCGTCACTGTAGGTGGCATGGTTGTCGCAATTTTTTTTTAATTTAAACGGTTTAAATAAAAAGAAATTATTATTATTATCATAAATACTTAACACATTTTTTAAGTTTCATATGAAGTTAAATGCATTTAAGACTACCGTTCAAAATATTTTATTTAGATGACTCTGCATGATTTCCGGGAAAATTTAAATGGGTATTTTTGCCGGCTAAAAAATGGATAGTCGAATCACTAGTATATTGGAAGTTGTACTATATAAAAAAACGGACGTCATAAACTACGTAACCGACTCAAGGCCGACTGCATTTCTTGAACAATTTGAAACAGTCGGTTTTGCCGACTTAATTTCGGAATCTTTCTAAAAATTAAATAATCGTTAATTTTCCGACTCTAATCAGTATTCTGTTTCGAAGTACTTTTAATAGTCGCAATCTCGACTACATTTTTCAAAAAAAAATCATATCGTCGGCTAAGAGTCGAAATGCCGACTGCGACTCCAAAACGACTGTTCGACCCCTAACCGACTCGTTTTCGGAGGCATTGTGCTACAGGGGTAAGGTTATTAAAAGGCAAATAAAAACCACTTAATAGAGTGCGAAACTAGTCGTCGATTTTAATTGTTTTTAATTAAAATATTTATTACGTAAATTAGGTGGTTTTTATTTGTCTTTTAATTAATGCCATCATCAGTAAATTTCATAAAGCAATAAAAAAACTGAAAATTAAAAAAAAACTTACACACAGCTTAAAAGTCAGTTTCAATTGAGAGATCCAACTATCCGTATAATCTGTTTCCGTTAATCTAACAAGTCGGCCCAGGCCGTAATATTAGTTCCACATCAGTGTATTCGAGTGGTCAAAGCCATACACCTTTAGTAGACACAGGTAGGCAAACTAATACAAAGCTTTTGAGGCTTTGTGATTTCTTATCGTTGGATATATAAATTACCACCCTAAGTGAAAGGGTGGATGCCGCCCACCATTAGGAGACCCGGGTGGGAAAACTAATATAAAAACTGTTGAGCCCATGTGATTTCCTATAGTTAGATATACTATTTACCATCCTATGTTAACGAGTGGCCACCGCCCACCCTCAGGATACACGGGTGGGCAAACCAATGCATAAGCTGTTGAGGTCATTTTTTTCCTATCGTTAGATAGACGTAAAGTATCAAAGATGAAATAGGTAAGCAAAACACGACAAACATAATTTTTTTAAATTATTGAAATTAGTGGACAAATGATTTAAAGAAATTCTTAAACTGGGATTCAAATATGTTTATTTTAGGAAATTTATATCAAACATTTAGGTATGGTTCAAACACCAAAATTCCTATTATTGCACAAATTAAAAAAAAGATACCCTTGAATGTAATTAAGCTTAAGTCCGGCTGCTTTGGATTTTTTGGTCTCCCATATTCTAAGAACATAAATACCTTCTTGATTAATGCATATTGGTTTTGACTTAACTTGCAAGGTAATTTGACAAAAAACTATATTTTAAATTTCGATCTATTTGTGGTAGAGCTATAAACGGGTAGTCTTTACGTGAACTTGTAAGTTAATATACCTAAGTTTTACGAATGGTATACGGCAAAGATTATCGTAATAAAAATTTACATTCATAGATATAAAAATACATATGGCCGAATGCCCCAAGTTTTTGGATGAGTATGGGAGTCCAATAATTAATAATGGCGGTACGTAAGTGTTTGAAAGGAAATAGAGTCTTCAATGCTTTAACTTTTTAAGCGTACGCGTGTTCTTAATAATATAATACCTTCTCCCGATAGTGACTTCAATTTATAATTGTTTCTCTATGGTTCTATTGCTTTTATTACCCAAAAGGAAGTTCGTCAGTGTGGATTGAGCTCGTAGTTTGTCTTGAACCTTTTGTTTGGTGTAACGAGTGATGAAGTTTTTTAATGTCTCATTGTGGGGCTTTTAGAGCATTTATAAGTACATATGGGGAAGAGGGCATTTAAAATTTTCGATCTCGTTTATTCGAGTACTCACTTTTGAGCGAGGCATCTTAAGCGATTGTGCCCACCTACCACTGCTCACCACCCGAACATTTAAAATTTTCAAGCTCGTTTATTCGAGTACTCACTTTCGAGCGAGGCATCTTAAGCGAGTGTGCCCACTTACCACTGCTCGCCACCCGAACATTTAAAATTTTCAAGCTCGTTTTTTCGAGTACTCACTTTCGAGCGAGGCATCTTAAGCGAGTGTGCCCACTTACCACTGCTCGCCACCCGAACATTTAAAATTTTCGAGCTCGTTTATTCGAGTACTCACTTTCGAGCGAGGCATCTTAAGCGAGTGTGCCCATCACCCACCACCCGACGCGAAGTTTGAGGTTCACTTGACCTTAAACTCCGAAAATATACGTAAAATAAGCCGGAAAAAGGGACAAGAATTTCGACAACTTAACTAACCAACTCCCCCCGCGTCGCTAAAACTGACGAGAATACAGTAGAAGTTCCGAACATATTATGGTAAGCTTCCAGTGGCAGAGAGCGTAAAGGCGTCTTTATTTGGAGTTTTTTACTGGCCGTTTGTGAGTTCGAATCCCGGTTTCGCCAAAACTGTAAATTATTTTCGCAGCTCCATCTGCCGTGTCGTTGCTTTCCACACCAAACAAACAAACAAACAAACAAACAAACACACAACACTTAACAACAATCCATCCATAGCAATAGTCCCACTTCGATATATATATATATATATATCTTGATGTGGAACTAAAAACTGAACACGATCGGCTAAAACTTCGTCAGATGGGCAGAAGTAAGGATATTTACTACGTTAGTAGCCGCCGGACTCGTGAAAGCAAAATTCGTATTTGAAATCTTGGATAATACTAATACAGATGCATTTATGTATTATTAGTAAGTATGTTCTTCTTTAATTTAATCTGTAACTTAATATTTTTAACGTGTATCAGACGCATTTTGCAGGTAAATATTTTACGAGCGCGAAGTTTCACATTTCCACTCCTTCACTAATTCTTCTTGGTTAAACGTTCTGGTCATCTTCGCATATTCGCGGAACCCCTTTGACACCTTTTGGGAACCGCTGCTCTAAATGGCCATTGTCGATTCCGGCGATAAAAGGTATATTCATCGGGGTAAGAAAGACGTCCTCCGATACAAGGTTTGCATATTTAAAATGAAGAAAAATTATTTAATAAAAATTATAGTTTGATTATTTGAAAATGTTTCAAGAATGGGTTTAAAAAATATTTTAACCTATTCTGTAGCGTCTCTACGCTCATTGAAAAAATTACCTGCTCACGAGACTTGCTTTCATCACAACTTTAGATGGCGTTAGATTTGGCAGTTCAATAGACATAATATTCTTGACCTGTTCAAGAATGAAGCTAGACATATTAGATTCTGATTAATCAACAATTTCACGTTGTAAGAAGAATAATGAATTAAAAATATCTAAAAGCAAAAGTATAATGTTAAAAAAGTCTACGAAAAATAAATCCAGTGCTATAAAGCGATTTTTGTTTTCTTAATAACTACAAAAGTTATCTCAAATATAATTTTAAAATTTCTTTCCATCACAAATATACACTTGGGATAATTTTAATAGTTAAACAAATAAATAAATAAATAATCAGCTAGGCTAATACCCAAGGCACCACCTTAGGCCTAAGTCATCGTGCGACTTTTGAAGCCCTTAATTCAGGTGGCCGGCTTACAATGCGTAGGAGGGTGGTTGCAAGACCTGCATGCCACGAGATCGAGCCAACAGCTCCCTACACTAACTATTACCGTTAAGTTAAGTTTTTATGGAAGGGGAAACCGAAGAACATTTCTACTATAATTACCATTTCCCCGATTGTATTTATCGTACAACTATTTACATAATTTAACTCTCCCATGCTACAATCGCAACACTAATTTTATAGTAATATAACAAAAAAAAACAAGCCTACGTTGCCCCCTAGGTAAAAGTTGAAAAACAACGCGAGTTGTATCGTTATTTTCAGACAATTTAACTGGAAAAGTAAAGACTATTTCGATAATTTTTGTTTTCAAGCTTTCTTAAATGTCGAAATAGTCAACACGTCTTCCGAGGGTCGCCATATTCTCAAGCCATATTCTTCGACGGAAATCATTGTTCCTTGGAATCTACCGTGGTACGTTTTAAAAAGTGGAATGACCAGAGGCTGAAGAGATATGAAGACAGCCGCGGAGTGGAGGAGATATAAAATATAGACCAAAAAAAAACAAGTTACTCGCATATAAATAATTACTTTATAAAAAAGATATGAAAAATTACTACATTATTTATTAGCCGGCTTGAAATAGAAAAAAACAACTTGTCTGGTGAATAAAGCGCAAGTTGACATTTTTCAACAAGTGCCAACACTTCAGTTTCGTCAAATAGCCATTCGAGGAATTCTTCATCAAAAATCTCTTAAATGGAAAATGATGGGATATCTAATTTTTTTCTACAATTTTAAAATCCATTAAATGTAATTTAAAATGACTTAAAATCCACGTTATATCGTCGTAGCCTCTCAGACGGCTACGTGAAATTCGTCAGCACTTGCGGATGAAATGATTATTCCGTTGTCATCGCAAGATATACAAGAATTTACGAATTTGGTCGTCAACTCTTTCGCCACGAAACTTCGCGGTGCAACGTTCATTTCTAAAACTTATTGTGGTGCCAAAATTCCCTGATGATTAGAATCCTGCATTGAAGAGGTAATATCCATTTGATTGAAAAGTATACCGCTAATGAGAACGATAACAGTTTAATAAAACAAATACATATACCGATTTCCTTAACTTTAATGTTATAAGGATAGTTGCTAGATGGACGGTAAGACCAATGAAAAACATGAAGGGGGCTTACCCGCCATGCATTACAAATCACGCCAAATTAAAGATTAATCGCGCGAATCACTAATTAAAGACGTGGAAAGTAAAAAAGAAGAAATATTACTAGCTAAAGATTATTTGTGATACCTGTAAGTTTCTTCAACATCAGATTCTAAAATATCAGAATTTTTGGGCAAGGCTAGTCCTTTCAATACTAATAAACAAATTTTCTAAATTGATTAATTATTTACTAATAATATAATTCAAATTGGTATAAATTATTTTCGGTTGGATATCTGAAATATTTTGCACTCTTGGCTTGATAAAAACTGGTTATGGTTTTAAGATATTCTTTATATTTTCCTATCTTCATTAGGTCATCTAAAATGGGTTGTCTATGTCGTTCTTTAGATTTCCAAGTGGGCAACAGCGAGGACACCGTTCGTTTTCGGAATCCCCAAAATTAATATTGTACTTTTTAAAAATTTCAGAAGCTTCGCCCTCGTCTTAACAAGATATAAGAGGGGGAATTTTATTAAAGTTGTTCAAATTTAAATTTTGTAGAAGCGTGCAAAACAAATTACTAATAAGTCGATCACTGCTCAAGACCCAAAATTAGTTAAATCCAATCTAGATTAATATTTTTTTTAAAAAAAGCTTTCCGATAATTTATTATAAAGTTTTTATCTGTTTATAATACAATACTATATAAAATATCATGATGTTTTAGAAAAGGCTAAGTTCAACTTCTAATTCCCATTCTAATTGTTTGGAAATTGAACCTCTTTATTTTATTCAAAAAATTTACCTAAAATTTATTGAGTTTTAAAAATATTTTATTTGAAATTTGATTTTATGGAAAATATATTTAAATTCGATTCGTTTCTCGAAAAATGGCAAATGAACACCCCTCAAAGCTAGACATATGCTACTCTCCAAGTGTAGTGAAACAGTTTTACGCATGCAATATGCCGTGAATCTTTCTTCTTCTAGATAAATTCTCTTGAAGGAAGACCTGTCATATGAAATATTGAAAATAATATTATACATTGTAATCCAATAATAACTGTTTGTTTTAAAAAGGGATTAAATAAAATAAAAAATAAGTTTCAATATGAATTACAGAATTTCCTCTCGTACCAAAATTTGTAGTTAAGATTAATTAATTAATTCAATTACGAGTTGTTATAAAAAATTAATAAGAGATAAAGATTATAAATTATATTCCAAATTTGAACATAATAAATATTGCTTTGGTCCCATTCGAACGAAATCTCATTCGTTCGAAAACGATTTAACATTGAGTCCCAATCGATCGAAAATACCCCAATTGTGCAGTTTAGAGCCCAATATTGCACGTTTATATTATTTTTTATAGTGCATCAAATTTCGTTTTTATGAGACGTTTTTTAAATAAATAAGTGTTGATAGCCTTATTGGAGCCATTTAGCTAAAATGGAGAAAATAGCTCACAAAGGAAAGTTTTTGTACATTAAGAATGATTATTTGTTTCGCTTAAACAAATTAGATCGTGATGTTGGAAAATCCCAAAAACCACTTGCAAATATATATTTGCAATTCGATGAAAGATACGGATTTGCAATTAAAAACTATCACGAAGAACAAAAAAATCCGAAAAAATCGAATGAAGAAGTCGCGTTAGCCTTACTCGACGCAATTGCTACAAACTTAACCATTCACATTAAAAAATGAAATTGTTCGAATTATTGTATTATTGATTAAAATAAAAAGTTCAAAGCATAAATATATTTATAAAAGCGCGCTACCCTAGGGAAGTGAGAGACTAACCTAACCTAACCTTACCGTTAGTACAACTGTAGCAATTTTGTTTAAGTATAACGTTTTTTGCGTACCCTGCTATATCTCGGGGCAAAAGTAAAAAACAAAACAAAAGGTCCAAAGGAACCAAATCCGCCTTTTTAGCTATATTTCGGAAACATTGAATTCGATCGAATATAGAAGTTGACCAGTTTAATAATTCGAAATAATATCAAAATATAGGAAATATCCAGTTAATTAATTCCGCGACTCAGCGAACTACTGCCGCGGCCACACGTCGAAGCTTTATGCAGGGTCCCTCGCTCGCATCCCTCGAACTTTCGAATTTCCGCCCTCTAACCTCACACCTCTAGATTCAAGTCTCGCGGTAACCGTAAGGAACGAGCACTCGGGAGCTACGGGGCCTAGAGCAAGGTCCATCGAGAATGAGTAGAGCCCAGGTTTAAGTTCAACTTCAATTAGGTTACATAAATTTGGTCATTTTGTTACTTATTATTAAATATTAATTGTTGTATTCTTTAATTAAAACTTTAGTTGAAATGCCTGGTCCTGGGAGGCCCAAGAAGGTTCAACGAGGTAAACCTGAGATTTCAAAAGGGTTATTGTCACTATGGGGCATTCCAAAACGTGAAGGGCTTCAGTCATCCGCTGCGGCTGCAAAAGTTGAAAGTTATTTCCGAAAACAAAGTAGTCAATCTAGTAATTCTAGTCATCCTCATGGTACAAATAAGTCGTTAGCCAAAAAAAGAAAACGGCATTGTACTAGGAGTTGCTTATACTAGGTATCCCAAAACTGGGCCTATTTCGCAGAGTATATTTCTCAAGTTTTTCAAAATGAAACAACGAAACTGATTCAAAATTCAAACTGTTTTCCCATTATAATTTATGGTTCAGCAGACCGAAGCTGCAGTAGACATGAAATAGTTTATATTTCCTTTCTTTAAAATGGTTCACCAACCATAAAATATTCTGCTATTCTGAACCCCGAAACTGGTAGTGCGGTAGGTCTTGAAAAAATGCCTGAAAGTTCATTTTGGTACACTAGGAATATCAGATTGGATTGAAAAATTGGTTTGCAATGGGACTAATGGACCGTCTGTTTATAATGGAAAACACAACGGTGTAATAGAAAATTTTCTAAAGCAGAATAATAACAAACTTTGTATTTGGAGTTCTCTTTATGGCGCACAAAACCGAACTGCTATGTAAAGAATCATTCAATGGCAATGCTAAAATTCAAGATTTTGCTGAAGTAATTAACGAAATTTTCAATTTCTATCACAAATCCTACAAAAAGCTCGACAGTTTACAAGATATTGCAAATCAAATTAACGAAAACATTTTTAAATTTGGAACATTACCCAAGACCAGATGGTTGATGTTTCCTATTACATCTGTGAAAGCAGTTGAAAAAAAATTGGAAGCCATTGGTACTCCATCTTAACGAAATTAAAAATAACGCCAAAGATGGTAAAATACAGTTGAAAGCCAGAGAGTTACTGGAAAGTATATAAAATTTTTCATTTATTGCTACTCTAGCTTTTTGGTACGCATAATTCGCACGCGGTTGTCAAAACAAAGACAAAGTTCCTCACAACTTCAAGACATGCTTCTAGGGACGGGCATTGGCCCCCTGGTTCCTACCCCCTGCCTCATTTTATTGAAAAATATAAAGACGTGATTTCTATGAATATATCGTTCTAAATGGAGTCCATATTATTTCGTTCAATAAGCATTGGCATTTGTGAACTGTAAGAAAATGCATAAGTTGATATTTTAGATTTACAAGACAAAAACTACCCAGGCCAGCGATTATATTAGGCAAACGAATTAGCCTTACCTTAAAAACTTTAAATTCAGTAACAAAACTTATTTATTAATTTACGAGGTTTAACGATTTTTGAGGTTTAGGGTTTGCCTTTTTTTGTTTTCTTTCGGGAACTTGATTCTACTATAAACGTTACCCCGTGGGTCGACTCTTTTTCTCCGAGTGTCGAGATATATAATTACTTCACACTACTCTTCGTTTTATTAAGAATAGACTTCTGGCCTCGGCGAGCTCAACCTATCTGCCCTCTTTTGGGCCTTTGACATTTCGCGAAAGCTCGGTGACGCCGACCCTACCCCAACCCCCCTGTCAACATCCCTTACTTCTTATAGTGAAACAAGGTTTTTTCAAGAAAGGTTGAAGTCGAGAAAAACGCCGCCGACTGCTTACTAGATTTACAATAGATGAGAGGAAAGGGAAAGTGCATCCCATTGTCGAACCTCGAGGTCCCGAAGTGATTTATAACTCTCCGCGACCCCCAGGACCCTGAAGCTTGACCTTGGGGTTTTAACAATCCGCCCTAAAATACAAGGAATTTTTAATTTGAATATTTTACAAAACATTTCTCTTACAATTTAACGTTTTACAAGAAAAATATAGTTAATTAATTTGATTGATACCGAGAAAATATTAATCTTATTTATTTAAACACATTTTTTAATCCATAATTTCAAGAGAATAAAGTAATTGTATAGGTTGTCCAATTAGACTACCGTTAACCATTTTAACTATACAAGAACGTACCTTTCCGTCCCTACCAATTTGGTTTTTGGTGACGATACCGATTTTCCAGTTTTGACGGGGCTGCTTGTCCTCATGGACCAATACAATCTTGCCTTCTGAAAAACAGAGTTTCCTCTTTCGTTAATGTACTATGATGGGCTGATCGGAGATAAAGGAGATACTCCAAACGCCATCTTTTCCAAAACCGGTCTAGTAACGCTTGTCTATATTTTTGACGTTTAGTTAATTCTTTCCGAGTTGCGTTAATTACTGATTTTTTTTAATTTTTGATTTGGTAACGTAGTTACCCTTTTTTCGATTACGAAATGTGCGGGCGTAAGAGGGCTTGGTTTCGTCGCGTCATTGTAAACATAGGAAAGCGGCCTGGAATTTAGTATCGTTTCCGTTTCGGTCAGGATTATTTTCATCTCGACGTGAGACAAAGCGGCCCGACCGACTACCTATTTTAGTGTGGATTTGCAACTTCGAACCAAGTGCTCGTACTGACCTCCCCACCAGGGGGACTTCGACGCTATGAATCGCCAAGAGATAGCTTTCTTCCTAAAATATCTTTAAATTTCATCCGTTTTTAAATTCGACCAAAGTTCTTTGAATTCTACATTCGCGCGTACAAAGGTTTTCGCATTATCGCTATAGATAATTTTTGGCGATCATCCTTCGTAAGGCTAGTAAGAAGTCTTCAGTGGATAAAGAGTGAACCAATTCGAAATGAACAGCGCGCGTTACGGAGCATACGAAGAGACAAATGTACGCTTTTAACATAGTAAGTTTGGCTGGCCTTTCTCTTACGTAGACTGGCCCGGCAAAATCAATTCCGACCGTTTCAAACGGTTCGGTTTCGGTAATTCTGGCCCTAGGAAGGGGCGCTTAGGGCATTATACCCGCTTTTACATTTAGTCTCTTGCTTTCGCAACACCGCTTTAAAATTGCTTTCGCTAGTTGGCGTCCAGATATTATCTAATACCTTTAACGAATTTCGGTTATTGTGCTCTGGACCCCTGCATGCATCACGTTTTTATGCCTTCTTTCCATCAAGAGGGAGAGTAATCGTTCGTTCGAGTTTAGAATGGCTTGGTGTTTTTCCCCGTAAGTAAAATCAGATTCGCCTAGTTGGCCGCCGACGCGCAGTAAGCCCTTATCGTCTAGGAAAGGTTTGAGAGTTGCTATTTTTGATCTCATTTCGATAGGCATATTGTTGGTCAGATTTAATTTCCTCAGAGTAAGCCAATCTCGGCGTGTATTTGACCCATAAATCTTCCGCAGCACCCAATTCCTACGCCTTTAATTCCCTACTTATTTTTGGGTCCTTTTCACCAAATTTTACTTTCCCTCAAATCTTCCGTTTTTAAATCCCTTGTAGGAAGATCAGCCGGGTTACTTTCTCCGGGGCAGTGGCGCCAATTTTGGGGGTTCGTACGTCCTTGGATTTCTTCTACTCGGTTAAAAACGAAGGGTTCCCACACCTTCGCGGCCCCCTTTATCCAATGTAAGGCAATCGTCGAGTCGGTCCATCAGACCGTATTAGTTATTTTTCTCTTGGAATAGCTCCTTTGAATATTCTACCAAGCCATCAGCTCTAGTCTGGGTAGCGAGAGTCTTTTTAGTGGGGCCACACGTGTTTTTGCCATATAACTAGTACTATTTTTATTTTTTCCAATTGGCTAGTTACCCTTAGGTACATTGTAGCCGCGTACGCTTTGGCGCTCACGTCACAGAAAGCGTGCATCTCTACCTTTTCAATATCGCCTTCGATTTTGTTCAGATAGTACCTGGGGAAAGCTATTTTTCGGAGGGACGGCATTTCTTTACACCATTCTTCGAACGGTTTTCCCAGCTCTGTTGGCAGTTCATCATCCCACCCTATCCCCTTTTCCCACAGTCCTTGAAATAAAATTTTCGCCCGTATCGTAAACGGACTTAATAACCCCATTGGGTCGAAGATTTGCGACACCGAACTCAAGACAAACCTTTTCGTGTTTTTGAAATTTATTAAATAATCTATCAGTTTTGGGATATTAAGAGGGAAGAGTACTTAAAAATGGCATTTTTTCGTTCCAGTACCACGTCTATAATTTGATTGTGGCATAAGTCAAGTTATTTTTCCCTTAAAGAGCAATCTTTCCCCAAGACGCTAAAATAGTTTTCATTATTTTAGAGTTAATATTTAGTGAGTTATAATTTAATTAGTAAACCTGTTTTCGTTCCAGTCCAGCTCAAAAATGACTAAACGTACGAGCTTTATTCCTGTTGTAATAGATAGAGCGTAAAAAAATCTAGTTCCCTAATTAATTTAGGTTAAGAAATTTTATTTACTTATGTCGATTAATCACAATTTTAACCATCTAAGCTCCTAATCCCATAGATGGAGTCACTGTCAGGTTTTTATAAAACCAACGTTTTTTCACGGCAGTAGTTTTCTAGTAGCGTATTTTCCAACCATGGGATGGGGAGCGAAAAAGAAGACGTCCGACCGGGTGGCTGCTACTTGACCCCCGCGGAGTTAATCATTCGATGGATACAATAGAGCAAGCCAACAAATCGGTTACCTCAACAGAAATTCCCAGAATAATAATTCCTCTCCTGGCATTTAACTCGGGTGGAACGATAATACCATAAAATGTTTAGAAATAAAAATATAATTCAATAAAAATAAAATGCTAGAAGATTTTTTTTACTGAGTTGAATAAATTTAGGAGAAAATTCACATTTATATAATTAACCTTAGAAAGCTACTCATAGTATAAGTAACATAAGTATGACACTTGTAATAATCTGTTTGACTGAGCAGGATTGCAAGTTTAGTAGTAAAGATGTTCTGACGGTAGGTTTTTCAAATTAACGTCTTTTAGCTCGTATATGAGAGAATAGACCGTAACGAATTTCCAATTACGCAATATATCTGCTACAGACTGTCACTTACAGATATCATTCAGGGTCATACTCAGAAGCGAAGCTTTGGGGGGGGCGCTAACCCCCCCCCCCCAAACATTTTCCGAGTTGGCAAATAGAGGTCGACTTGTCTAAACGTAGACCTCCATCAGCAGTCCCCCCTTGAACTTTTCTGGCGAAAGCTTCATCAGCACTCCACCTCCCCTATAAATTTTACCAACCGCCAAAGTTATAGTTGGCACAAGGATGCCTTCCCCCCCAATCCAATCCCCTTCGCTACGCCCCTTCTCATACTTATAGTTATTTTGGTACTTTGACTAATAAAATCAAAGGAGTTGTTATCTCAAAAACTAACACTTCGTCATATTATAATAAAATCTGCATTGTTTTGAAAAATAAATGTCATAAACTCATACATTATAGTGGCGTAGTAAGAGTGGAGCGTAGGGGGGCGATAAACCGGGTGCACTTTTTTCCATTGTTTTAGGGATGGAAAACCTCTAGCTACGCCACTGATAAATTGTATTATAATTTAAAAATACTACACAGTGGTTCCAAAAGTTAATAAATTAATAATAAAATAAGTATCAACACCAGTTTTTATGTAGTCAGAAAATGAAAGCTTTTTCAAGGAAATTATAGCTATACCTAATACTTTCGTTAGGGTCGATCATTTATTTCTGATCAGAAAACTCAATAGCCCTTTTTACAATATTATAAATACATTTGTTACAAAGCATAAATATATTTAGATATGGGTTTTTATTAATCGAAAATATCGATTTTTTTTAAATTTTAGAGAAAGGGGGTGACAATAATAACGACCAAATTCTTCAAACAGAGCTACCAACCATTCGTCTAAAGCGAGTACGGATAATGCCTTGCGCGCATTTGGCAGTGCTACCGGTTTCATTGAAAGTCGTTTATTATTATTTATCGACTTTTCTATTTCCATGTATGTATAAAATTTAGTTTCTTTAGAAATACTATTTCATAGCGAAATAAATCGCAAGAAATAATTATATAATTATATAACTATAACTAATTAATGATGTAGGATTTTTATCAATGTGGCAGAAAAAAATAAACAAAGTTTAAGAATTAAAAAAAACATCATATTAAAATTAGAGAAAGGGGGTGGGCATCTGGTAATGAGAATTTCATTCTCATTTTTCATTCTCATTCAGCGGAAGGACACAAAGCTGTTGCTTTCCCCCTGGCTCCCGCCGTTCACTGGATCCTTCTCGTTCACCCGCTCCTTTCCCCCATTGCTTTCCTCCCTTCTTAATCACCAGAATTTCTAATCACCAGATTCTCTATCGTTCACCAGCTACTTTCCCCCATCCCCATTCACTGGATACTTTATCTCTCTCGTTCACCAGTTGCTTTCCCCCATCCCCATTCTCCAGAATTTGTTTTTCTCGCGCAGATTTTCTGAAGGATGGAATTTACCCCTCTCTACTTTTAACCCCTCCCTCGTTAACCATTATTTCCACTATCGCTTCCGAACCCCTTAATTTCTAATCTCTAGGCAATAAAAACAAGAAATATACATTTCCAATTTTATTTTACTTTTAATTACATGATTGCGTAAAACAGGTTCTAATATTAGACCGACAATATAAATAACGCTTTTAAATCGTATTTTATCAATATAAAAAAATTAACTCGATCTTCGTAAGGGATACTTCTGATACAACTTCGATAAAATTAATCCTGTTTCGGGGGTCCCGCTGGAGGAAATCTTAGAGACTATTAACTCGGCAGAATACACTATTTTATCAATTGCATAAAATCCTGGTTATTGTCATGGTTGATATATACTGGAACATGAATATATCTAGCTATGAATATACAATAGCAATAGCCTCTCTAACCTCCCGCTAAAATTTGGGTTGGGCTTATCTAGTCACGTGATCAATCACATCTGCTCCGACCGAGTGAGGAGCATGCCGTCATTTCCCTCAGTCTCCTGATTGGCTGAAAACGCTTCACTGGTCTCGAAAGTTGCCACCCAAATCAAATCGACATGATAGAAGGGCTATATCGTAGGGTTGGATATTCATAGCTAGATATATTCATGCTGGAATGATTATTGTTGGATAGCAAAATAAAAGAATCGTGATAAAAGTTAAATTTTTTATTGAATAATAATAGGGATGGTGAGTAGATTCCTACTACTATGGACTTCGGCCCCATCGTCCTAGTATAATTGATGCTCTACGACTGGTATGACCATCCTGGAACCTCCCACGACCTCTCCCTTCTCATGGCTAACAGAACAATACATAAAATTTTAACTTTAGTACAGTATAAATAATTCGTGAAATTTAATTTATTACCTTATTCTAAGTTCAAATTTAATAGACTCATCGTTTGCGCTTTGCAATACTACCCCTTTGATTTCTTCTATTCTACATGAATAAAATTAAAATCTTAAATTTTTTTGTCCCAAAAGTTATTTAAATCTGAAAATAATATTTACCGCATTTTGATTTCTTTTTGAATTGTCCTGATCAGAATAATTTGTTCTAATTTTTTTACCCCGTTTTAGCATGAATATATCTAGCTATGAATATACAATAGCAATAGCCTCTCTAACCTCCCGCTAAAATTTGGGTTGGGCTTATCTAGTCACGTGATCAATCACATCTGCTCCGACCGAGTGAGGAGCATGCCGTCATTTCCCTCAGTCTCCTGATTGGCTGAAAACGCTTCACTGGTCTCGAAAGTTGCCACCCAAATCAAATCGACATGATAGAAGGGCTATATCGTAGGGTTGGATATTCATAGCTAGATATATTCATGGTTTTAGACCTTTCTCCAACCCCACCAATTCCTACCCCCTATATCCTATCTCCTTCTTTCCCTTGATGAAATCTAAGTTAGAGAGTGTGGAATCTATTCAGTGTGTAAATAAATAAGTGGGTAAAGTTGGTAAATTTACAGATAAGAGTCCGCATTGCAGTACGTTCTTGCATAGGACTGGTTGACTTAACGAAATTCTGGAAAAAAAGGGTATGTCTTTTTCAATAATGAGTCTTTTTTTACATTTTAAAGTATTTATTAAGAGTGAAAAAGTTCCATAGGAAAAATTGTTTACAATTGTTTTTTCGCGTACATGAGTTTATATTATTAAATAAAATGGCCGAGTCAAATTTCAATCTTTTTTATCATTACAAGGCCCAAAGCTAACTAAATCTCAGTTAAATTATCTAAGGCAATGTGTTTTTCACCAATCTTATTTTGCGTGTACTAAAGATATTTTGTTAATGACGGGTAGAAAACATCTTTCAATGGTTCGAGACGGTATCAGATTTCAATGACTTTTAGAAAGAACTTTAAATAGAACGTGCGGGAATAATGCAATAATATATTTCTACCAATGTTTTGTTTTCATGCTAGATTGCGTAAACCACCCCGTTGCCCTAACTATTATACCAATACTCTCTGATTCCATTTTAATTTTTTTGTTTTTGGATGGTTTCTTTTATTCGAAAGTAAATGGTTTTGGCGCTCGTAGAAGCGCTCGCATGTTTTCGAGAGGGGTCGGGTCATATCTCTAAAAGATACCAGATGGCGTGGGAATATATTGTTTTATCCTCTGGAACTGGATTTTTTCCAGTCAGTCACCATACCTCTCTCTAGCTAATGGATTCGCCGTGATGATTTTTATAAATCGTATATAGTATACGAGTCATTATAGGCTGGTGTCGTCCATGTGTGTGTGTGTGTGTGTGTGGGTGTGTGTAAGGGTGTGTGTGTGTGTGTGTGTGTGTGTGTGTGTGTGTGTGTGTGTGTGTGTGTGTGTGTGTGTGTGTGTGTGTGTGTGTGTGTGTGTGTGTGTGTGTGTGTGTGTGTGTGTGTGTGTGTGTAAGCACTACATTACAAGTGGGGACATCGACCAGATTTTTCCGTACAGCACTGGGACTTATGTCACTTATGGGGACAAAAATGATGGTCCCCACAATTCAAACCTTATAAATTGTTATAAAATTAAATATTTTAATTAAATTGAAAACTTTTGACGTACAAAACACATAATATTCATTTTCAAAGATTTTCCATAAAAGAAAAAACAAAATTAATTTGATTTTAATAGATTTATCAATAAAAATCGAATGTCCCCATTTCTACGTCAAAAAGAGATTTGTGTGTTTAGAGTTAACCACCAATAACATTCTTTAGACACACTTCGATTAACCATGATCGATAAGTGGCGCTCCAAACGAGGCCTACTGGAACTGAAAAAGACACTTCCGGTTAAAGACACTAATTATTATCGGGTCCCCACAAGGTAACTCAATTGCTTTGACGTCACATCCGGTAAAAGACACTTTTAATGAGTCCTTACAACGTATATAAATATTATTGATGTGACATACGACTATTGACTATTTTTTGTATGTTAATTATTCTCCATAAGTTAATTCCATGTTAAAAAATATGCCTTTGCGAAAATACCGCATACATGTATTAAGTTGACGAAAGCATTATGTTCGCTTTTAATGGGTCCTCACACGGTTGGTTAATTTTGAGAACGCCACCTTTTAAAAAGTAACTTAATCTTTATGTTCGACCTTAATTTTAATTATGTCCGAGGCCCTCGTAAGGTACTCACAACGTCGTTTGACATACGACTAGAGAATCAAAGTTTAGGACCTCACATGTATAGTTAGCTCGAGACACTCGAAAGGTACTCACAACGTCGATTAAAGACTAATATCACACACTATATGAAATCGAACTTAAGGACCTCACATGAATAGTTAGTTCGAGACACTCGAAAGGTACTCACAACGTCGATTAAAGACTAATATCACACACTATATGAAATCGAACTTAAGGACCTCACATGTATAGTTCGTTCTAGACACTCGAAAGGTACTCACAACGTCGATTAAAGACTAATATCACAAACTATGAAATCGAACTTAAGGACCTCATATGTATAGTTAGTTCGAGACACTCGAAAGGTACTCACAACGTCGATTAAAGACTAATATCACACACTATATGAAATCGAACTTTAGGACCTCACATGTATAGTTCGTTCTAGACACTCGAAAGGTACTCACAACGTCGATTAAAGACTAATATCACACACTATATGAAATCGAGCTTAAGGACCTCACATGTATAGTTCGTTCTAGACACTCGAAAGGTACTCACAACGTCGATTAAAGACTAATATCACACACTATATGAAATCGAAATTAAGGACATCATATGTATAGTTAGTTCGAGACAATCGAAAGGTACTCACTACGTCGATTAAAGACTAATATCACACATTATATGAAATCGAACTTATGTACCTCATATGTATAGTTAGTTCGAGACACTCGAAAGGTACTCACAACGTCGATTAAAGACTAATATCACACACTATATGAAATCGAACTTAAGGACCTCATATGCATAGTTAGTTCGAGACACTCGAAAGGTACTCACAACGTCGATTAAAGAATAATATCACACACTATATGAAATCGAGCTTAAGGACCTCATATGTATAGTTAGTTCGAGACACTCGAAAGGTACTCACAACGTCGATTAAAGACTAATATCACACACTATATGAAATCGAACTTAAGGACCTCACATGTATAGTTCGTTCTAGACACTCGAAAGGTACTCACAACGTTGATTAAAGACTAATATCACACACTATATGAAATCGAGCTTAAGGACCTCACATGTATAGTTCGTTCTAGACACTCGAAAGGTACTCACAACGTCGATTAAAGACTAATATCACACACTATATGAAATCGAGCTTAAGGACCTCATATGTATAGTTAGTTCGAGACACTCGAAAGGTACTCACAACGTCGATTAAAGACTAATATCACACACTATATGAAATCGAAATTAAGGATCTCATATGTATAGTTAGTTCGAGACACTCGAAAGGTACTCACAACGTCGATTAAAGACTAATATCACACACTATATGAAATCGAAATTAAGGATCTCATATGTATAGTTAGTTCGAGACACTTGAAAGGTACTCACAACGTCGATTAAAGACTAATATCACACACTATATGAAATCGAACTTAAGGACCTCATATGTATAGTTCGTTCTAGACACTCGAAAGGTAATCACAACGTCGATTAAAGACTAATATCACACACTATATGAAATCGAAATTAAGGACCTCATATGTATAGTTAGTTCGAGACACTCGAAAGGTACTCACAACGTCGATTAAAGACTTATATCACACACTATATGAAATCGAAATTAAGGACCTCATATGTATAGTTAGTTCGAGACAATCGAAAGGTACTCACTACATCGATTAAAGACTAATATCACACACTATATGAAATCGAACTTATGGACCTCATATGTATAGTTAGTTCGAGACACTCGAAAGGTACTCACAACGTCGATTAAAGACTAATATCACACACTATATGAAATCGAAATTAAGGATCTCATATGTATAGTTAGTTCGAGACACTTGAAAGGTACTCACAACGTCGATTAAAGACTAATATCACACACTATATGAAATCGAACTTAAGGACCTCATATGTATAGTTTGTTCTAGACACTCGAAAGGTAATCACAACGTCGATTAAAGACTAATATCACACACTATATGAAATCGAAATTAAGGACCTCATATTTATAGTAAGTTCGAGACACTCGAAAGGTACTCAAAACGTCGATTAAAGACTAATATCACACACTATATGAAATCGAACTTATGGACCTCATATGTATAGTTAGTTCGAGACACTCGAAAGGTACTCACAACGTCGATTAAAGACTAATATCACACACTATATGAAATCGAACTTAAGGACCTCATATGCATAGTTAGTTCGAGACACTCGAAAGGTACTCACAACGTCGATTAAAGAATAATATCACACACTATATGAAATCGAGCTTAAGGACCTCATATGTATAGTTAGTTCGAGACACTCGAAAGGTACTCACAACGTCGATTAAAGACTAATATCACACACTATATGAAATCGAACTTAAGGACCTCATATTTATAGTTAGTTCGAGACTCTCGTAAGGTACTCACAACGTCGATTAAAGACTAATATCACACACTATATGGAAATCAAAGTTAAGGACCTCATAAGTATAGTTCTTTCTAGACACTCGAAAGGTACTCACAACGTCGATTAAAGACTAATATCACACACTATATGAAATCGAACTTAAGGACCTCATATGTATAGTTAGTTCGAGACACTCGAAAGGTACTCACAACGTCGATTAAAGACTAATATCACACACTATATGAAATCGAACTTAAGGACCTCATATTTATAGTTAGTTCGAGACTCTCGTAAGGTACTCACAACGTCGATTAAAGACTAATATCACACACTATATGGAAATCAAAGTTAAGGATCTCATATGTATAGTTAGTTCGAGACACTCGAAAGGTACTCACAACGTCGATTAAAGACTAATATCACACACTATATGAAATCGAAATTAAGGATCTCATATGTATAGTTAGTTCGAGACACTTGAAAGGTACTCACAACGTCGATTAAAGACTAATATCACACACTATATGAAATCGAGCTTAAGGACCTCATATGTATAGTTAGTTCGAGACACTCGAAAGGTACTCACAACGTCGATTAAAGACTAATATCACACACTATATGAAATCGAAATTAAGGATCTCATATGTATAGTTAGTTCGAGACACTCGAAAGGTACTCACAACGTCGATTAAAGACTAATATCACACACTATATGAAATCGAAATTAAGGATCTCATATGTATAGTTAGTTCGAGACACTTGAAAGGTACTCACAACGTCGATTAAAGACTAATATCACACACTATATGAAATCGAACTTAAGGACCTCATATGTATAGTTCGTTCTAGACACTCGAAAGGTAATCACAACGTCGATTAAAGACTAATATCACACACTATATGAAATCGAAATTAAGGACCTCATATGTATAGTTAGTTCGAGACACTCGAAAGGTACTCACAACGTCGATTAAAGACTTATATCACACACTATATGAAATCGAAATTAAGGACCTCATATGTATAGTTAGTTCGAGACAATCGAAAGGTACTCACTACATCGATTAAAGACTAATATCACACACTATATGAAATCGAACTTATGGACCTCATATGTATAGTTAGTTCGAGACACTCGAAAGGTACTCACAACGTCGATTAAAGACTAATATCACACACTATATGAAATCGAAATTAAGGATCTCATATGTATAGTTAGTTCGAGACACTTGAAAGGTACTCACAACGTCGATTAAAGACTAATATCACACACTATATGAAATCGAACTTAAGGACCTCATATGTATAGTTTGTTCTAGACACTCGAAAGGTAATCACAACGTCGATTAAAGACTAATATCACACACTATATGAAATCGAAATTAAGGACCTCATATTTATAGTAAGTTCGAGACACTCGAAAGGTACTCAAAACGTCGATTAAAGACTAATATCACACACTATATGAAATCGAACTTATGGACCTCATATGTATAGTTAGTTCGAGACACTCGAAAGGTACTCACAACGTCGATTAAAGACTAATATCACACACTATATGAAATCGAACTTAAGGACCTCATATGCATAGTTAGTTCGAGACACTCGAAAGGTACTCACAACGTCGATTAAAGAATAATATCACACACTATATGAAATCGAGCTTAAGGACCTCATATGTATAGTTAGTTCGAGACACTCGAAAGGTACTCACAACGTCGATTAAAGACTAATATCACACACTATATGAAATCGAACTTAAGGACCTCATATTTATAGTTAGTTCGAGACTCTCGTAAGGTACTCACAACGTCGATTAAAGACTAATATCACACACTATATGGAAATCAAAGTTAAGGACCTCATAAGTATAGTTCTTTCTAGACACTCGAAAGGTACTCACAACGTCGATTAAAGACTAATATCACACACTATATGAAATCGAACTTAAGGACCTCATATGTATAGTTAGTTCGAGACACTCGAAAGGTACTCACAACGTCGATTAAAGACTAATATCACACACTATATGAAATCGAACTTAAGGACCTCATATTTATAGTTAGTTCGAGACTCTCGTAAGGTACTCACAACGTCGATTAAAGACTAATATCACACACTATATGGAAATCAAAGTTAAGGACCTCATAAGTATAGTTCTTTCTAGACACTCGAAAGGTACTCACAACGTCGATTAAAGACTAATATCACACACTATATGAAATCGAAATTAAGGACCTCATATTTATAGTAAGTTCGAGACACTCGAAAGGTACTCACAACGTCGATTAAAGACTAATATCACACACTATATGAAATCGAACTTATGGACCTCATATGTATAGTTAGTTCGAGACACTCGAAAGGTACTCACAAAGTCGATTAAAGACTAATATCACACACTATATGAAATCGAACTTAAGGACCTCATATGCATAGTTAGTTCGAGACACTCGAAAGGTACTCACAACGTCGATTAAAGAATAATATCACACACTATATGAAATCGAGCTTAAGGACCTCATATGTATAGTTAGTTCGAGACACTCGAAAGGTACTCACAACGTCGATTAAAGACTAATATCACACACTATATGAAATCGAACTTAAGGACCTCATATGTATAGTTAGTTCGAGACACTTGAAAGGTACTCACAACGTCGATTAAAGACTAATATCACACACTATATGAAATCGAACTTAAGGACCTCATATTTATAGTTAGTTCGAGACACTCGAAAGGTACTCACAACGTCGATTAAAGACTAATATCACACACTATATGAAATCGAAATTAAGGACCTCATATGTATAGTTAGTTCGAGACACTCGAAAGGTACTCACAACGTCGATTAAAGACCAATATTACACACTATACGAAAATGAAAGTTAAGGACCTCATTTGTGTAGTTAGTTCAAGACCTTCGTAAGGTACTCACAACGTCGTTTGACACACGATTATAAAATCAAAGTTTAGGCCCTCATATGTATAGTTCGTTGTAGACACATAAAAGGTACTCACAACGTCGTTTGACCCACGATTAGAAAATCAAAGTTTAAAACCTCATATGTATAGTTCGTTCTAGACACTCGAAAGGTACTCACAACGTCGATTAAAGATTAATACACACACTATATGAAAATCAAATTTAAGAACCTCATATGTGTAGTTAGTGAGGAATCAAAGTTATAATCGACGCTACCTGGTAAAGAAAAAGAACCAATCGCTTTGTGCCTTCCCCCTCTCTACGAAGCTGTTTCCGGTGGCATACATCAACGGATTTGTACGGATTGATCAGTTTTCCCACCATGTGGTTTCGTGTTGTTGGTTTGAACAGTGACTAGCTTAACGCTAAAATAACAATAATTTCAAACTTAGGGGTCTTCATACCAGGGGCGTAGGAACGTTCTAGAAGTTTGAGGGGGCAAAGAGAAACGAAAAGTGGTCTGGATAATGGTTTTAAATTTTTAATGGGGTGTAGCTTCTCCGAATGCATGTGTACTGTTTACTACTTTTTAAATTGGCGGGAAAAGACTGAAATTTAAACACAGTGAGGTTCTATTAACTGTATATGCTTTTAAAATGATAATTTGGGCCTTTTGAAAATTTCCCAAAAAATTTCTAGGTAGGGGCATTGCCCACCCTCTGCCCCTCCCGGTTCCTACGCCTCTGCTTCATACACTCAAAATAGTATGAGTGTAACTACGGTTTGAAAATTAACCACCTGTATTAAAGCCCACCATTTTTGATATTGACATAAATATATTGATTTATTTAGTTAAATCAATAAAATATCATCTTCGCACCCAGGGGTGCAAGGGGCCCGGGCCCCCTTCAGAGAGAAGAAATTAATTTACAAAGCAGTTTTCCGACTAACGGGTGGACGTCGAAGTTGTCACCCCCCACCCCTCAGAAAATATTTCTGGGTGCGCCACTGGTTTCTATTATTACATATTTTTAAATATATTTTAACTTAATAAGCAAACCTTCGCGAATGTACACTAATTTATTTACAATTATAGTACCGCGTACAATTAATATGTAACTTTGGAAGTCACACGAATTTTTAAGGTACAAACTAAAAATCTAAAAGTTAAAATAATAGACAAATTCTGCAAACCCATTTCTAGGTGTTTACGCGAACGTCGACCAATCTCTAGAACGTTGCAGACGTTTGTGTTGGCTGAATCTGTCTATTAACGGCTTTTTTTCGGGTAAAAGCAAGGATTCTATATTTTAGAAGGATAGGAAGTTACTAGGTTCCCCTGTTTAAATGGCCTGGCGGGAAGAGCGTGGAGTTTTACAAAAGAGTGACGTAACTTTTAACGCTTTTATTTCCCCTAACGCGAAATGGGCTTTGGCGCCTTCACGAATAGAGATATTTGACCTTGGGTCGGTAATATTTGGAAGGAGCTACTGAGCAGTCGCGCGTTTTCTTCCCGGCGCGAAAGTATAGAATCCTTGGTAAAAGTACCACTACATGCTATAGCCATAAAACATGCATTAGTAGAGATGCGCAATTAAATTTTTTTTAGAGTGGAATGTTACTTTTTCATATTTTAAGCTACCGAACTATGTCGATAAATAATATATTTACTGCGGGCGAAATTTCAATGTAGGCTAAAATGAATTGTGGAAATGTTTCTGTAGAATAGAGAGCCGAATATAGGTGATAGGTAAAAATCTACACTTCAAAAGCTTCGGCCCGAAACAACCAAAGGGCAAAGTCTTGATTCTGGGTTCGAGGGTGACGCGTTATACAGCGAGTGAAAGGGATGTAAAGTGATGACCGTCACAATCAAGAAAACCGTCAAATTTTCAATTTAGCTAAGTTTTCTGGCGTGTTTATATGAAAAATATTTAGCGAGATTGGGCGTTTGTAGAGTTTTCTGTTCCTGTAGTTTCCCGGCCGCGTTCAACCTGGCTGGGAGATTTTTCCCCCGCGGGTAGACGTTTTTACGACAGTCGGACCTATTGATGTTAATTATCTCCTATTTTGTGTTTGTTCCATTGTCCCCCCCCTCGAAATTCTCATAAACCTTTTCCGACTAGTTTATGTTAGACCGTTTTAATATTTTATAAAATCGCGTATTTTATTCGTTGTTTTGGGATGAAGCGTTTTAATTCATTATTTCAAATAGTGACTTTTTCCGTTATAGTCTTCAAGAAGAATTCGGCCCGAAATTACCACGTGATAACTAATACGAACAGTCACGTTCTGGAGTATAAACAGGATAAATTCAAAGGCCAGTGTGACACTTTGAAGGCCGACTATGTCCTTTTACGGTTTACTCTGTCTTTTCACGGGAATTTGGCTGCCTGCATGGCACGCGTGCTTTACAGACAGCCGACTTCCGGTAAAGAGACGGAGTACACTGACCAATAATGTAATCGGCCTTTAAAACGATGGTTTTAGGTACCATTTTATTTTGTTTCCATCGCCTCCCCCCCCCCCCCAAATCGAATCCAAATAAGTCGGTTTTCTTTACGTATGTAACGGTAGATTCGCGCGCCAAAACGTCATTTCGAATTCCATCATTTTACGAGCCACACTTTATCAGTTGCGTAAATACCACCGGGTTTGGCAGACACGTTTCCCTGGGCCCCCCAAAATTAGGGACCCAAAAATCTATAGTGTTAGAAAGTAATTTCTTCTAAATATAAATACATAAAGACAATCGTCTTTTATTCGTATCCCATAACACGTAGCCTGTGATAACTAAGGGGAATGTTTTGAACTGAAAAAATCTAAAGGTCTATCTCGAACTGAATTCGGTTGATGTAACAACGCGTAATGACGAATGTGAGATACAATTAATACAAACTTTATTTACAAAAAGAGAAAAGTAAAATGTTACAAAAGGATGTCTACAAATTAATATTCGCCGCGACTGGTTTTATTAACGAACAATAATAGTAGTTGCAGTTGTCATTCCGAGTTCACGGGAGATAATTTTGGGCGCTGTTGGTCCGTTGCTGTTTTAGCGTGATTCTGCCTTTTTCCCTCCAATTTAACAAAAGCTAGCTCTTGAAAGATGCTTTACAAAAGGTGGGGCAATATTTTCAAAAAAGCGAAGGGGAAAAAACCCAAGCCGGAGTGAGCGCGACTGAAGCTCGACTGAGCTAACACTCCGGTTGGTAAAGGGGAACGAGCGTCTGATCGTCACAGTCGGCTGAAGAATGTAATGTGCCCGCGAAAATCGGCGTTGGAAAATGCACGCTTGTAAACTACAAGGTGTAGGCTTTTGTCGCAAACGTGTAAAGGGTGATACATTTATATATATATATATATATATATATATATATATATCTAGATTCACAAATCAAATTTATAAAAGAAAAATAGTAAAAATAAAAGGGGGGGAGGTTTTGTTTTAACATAGCCCTACAGTTCATCATATGTTTATTTTCATCCACACAAGCACCACACATTTATTTACTTCGTGTTTTCTGCTATTCTTGAAAGTGATTATTTATTTTTTAAATTCATGGAAAGGCTCAGCTTTAAAAGGTGTTGATTGAGGGCCATTTATTTCAAGTTTAACCCCGGGCCCAAATTCCTATAGTTACGCCACTGCATTCTATACTTTTTTCGTTCAACATTAACCCAAATTTATGCGACCAATAAATGTTCTCGTATAAATATAATAATTTTTTAAAGAATTTCAGTTTTGAATGCCAGTGGCGTAGCTTCAGATTTTGGGCCCGCCAGCAACTAGACTCCTAGGGCCCTTACCCATTTACCGTTTAGAAATCTATGTAAACTATGGACATAAATTCAAATGGGTCCCCTAGGCCCATGGGCGGAATCTGCTTCCCCGTAGCTACGCCACTTTTGAACGCTCCGATGACGTGGCCACTTCAGCGGCACACTATCATAAACTTACATCTATTAACGTAATAACGTTCACGTTACTTATCGTATGTTACTTATGGTTAAATGAAACTATTAATATTTAAAAAAATGGTTATCAAATGTAAACAAAATTACGAAGAACTTAATTAATCCAAATTAAGCATTGCACAAAATAAATTTTATATACTATCACCATATATAACATAATTACTCATAAGTATGCCACAGTATCTTTATTCCATTCAAAAATCTTCACTAACGGTTTGTTTCACTATGAACCAGTAAAAAGGTGAACTACGTTAGATTTTAACCTTTTTATTCATCCTAGTAATTTTGGAAGTCACACTGTTGGCTACTAACATATTTATTTCAGCCAATGGAAAACCTCTAAATTGAGAAGGAATTTTTTGCGTCGGAATTTTAGTCAGCCCAATGTAGCTTTATTGAAATTTATAAACTCGCTCGGTTTGGGCGGATGAAGCTAAATAATGAGTAGTTAAGAAAAATAAAAGGTTGGGAAAATGACCAATACGGTTCAGTGATCGCTTTCCAAAATGAAATAAGTAGTCGAAGTGGGATATTGCACCAGCGTTTTTAAAACCCATACCGAGCCTAGAAGATTAAGCCTTGGCTCAAAAGAATCTGCAAAGACTCCAACCTTGTAGATGCCCCAGAAAAGCTCAACCTGAAATTTCAACTATTTTTTCCAATAAACCTGCTTCTTTTATTTGACAATGCAAATTTATTTTAGAACGTGAGTCTCCGAAAACGTCATTAATTTGCAATTCATTGCATTAACAGCACCGAACACTATATTGTATCTCATTTTAGCTCCTAAGCCTTGGTTGTTCAAACAGGTTGTTAACTAAAGTAATGGCCGTCGATTTATCAGACGTAGAACTAATTATACGACGGCATTATCGGCATTTCAGATTCGATGACGTCAAATATTACGTAGAGTACGGATGACGCAATATCTGGGAAACAAACCGTTATTGAAGAAATAGAGCTTGTGGCATACTTATGAGTAACTATGTAACATGTGCTATCACTGAAAGTAGGGCCCTCAGTATTATCCCACCGCTAAATTAATTATTGATAGTCTGTATCGGCAATGACCGTATAAATCATTACATCCTAAGAACTAGCAGCTATTTGTTAGTTGAATCGAAACGCATTTAAATCATTATTATTTTTTGTTTCTGGAGGTAATTGTGTTCCTATTTGAACACTAAACGCGCTTTGGCGCGTATATAATGACATAAAATAAAAAAATTATCAACGGATTTCCGGTTTTGGATTCTCCGATTGCCCAAACCCCCGGCGACACAGTTTCATTAGCCGACAACGTTACTTAACAGTTATTATGTTACTTATGCTTCAACGCTAATTTACATAATCGGCTTTTTATATTGCTATGTTATCATAAATTTTGAAGAAAAATGGGGAAAAATTGGACTGAAGAATGTCAAAAATCACCCTTAGAAGTAACATATTGTCTTAAAATATATTTGCGTCTGTTAGAATTTAAATTGGAAAACCGTTGGTCTCCCACAAAGTTCTGTTTTCATTAAAAGGGACATTGAAGAGAGACCTACTCGATTTAAAAACCCTCATTCGGTCGTTATTTTGACTTCACAACGAGAAGCGACCGAATGACGTATTTTAAATTGACCAGAGGAGTCTCCTGAAAGTCCCTTTAAACACAACACCTTTGAAACCATCCAAATTTCACAGAGCCTTCCTTTTTTATCTAGCGCTTCGAAGTAGCTCTAGATTATTCTTTTGGGTGGATTGCCACGTCTTGTTAATATTTTAACCTACCGAACTAATTATTTCTATAAATAATATATTTACTGCAGTTGAAATTTCAATGTAGGCTAAAATGAATTGTGTAAAATTGTCTGTAGAACAAAGAGCCGAATATAGGTGATAGGTAAAAATCTACACTTCAAAAGCTTCGGCCCGAAACAACCAGAGGGCAAAGTCTTGATTCTGGGTTCGAGGGTGACGCGTTATACAGCGAGTGAAAGGGATGTAAAGCGATGACCGTCAAAACCAAGAAAACCGTCAAATTTTCAATTTAGCTAAGTTTTCTGGCGGGTTTAAAAGAAAAATATTTAGAAGTTGGGCGTTTGTAGAGTTTCCTGTTCCTTTTGTTTCCCGGCCGCGTTCAACCTGGCTGGGAGAATTTTTCCCCGCCGGTAGACGTTTTTTCGTCAGTCGGGCCTATTGATGTTTATTTATCTCGTATTTTGTGTTTGTCCCTTCGCCCCCCCCCCTCGAACTTCTCATCAAACCTTATCCGACTCGTTTATGTTAGACCGTTTTAATATTTTATAAAATCGCAAGAGGTGTGCAAATACCATTTTTTGGGGATCGAATCGAATATCAAAAATGTTTTTCCTAGGTCAGTCAAATGCCAAATCGAATATTTAAACCGTCAAATGATTTGGTCGAATATTTTTAGGTCACAAATCCAGGCCAGTTAACTGATCAAATACCAAATAATATTTCGAATATCAAATAATTCGTCTTATTGGGTTTTTAAATACCCAAATAGTTTGCACATTTGTCAAAAAAAAATAAAAAGTTATTGAAATCACAGGACGTTTTACTAGCAAATAGCAAAATACTAAACCAAAAGTATAATTTTTATTTTATTTATTAAATGCTCAGTAGCGTAACTATATTGAAGACCAGGGTGGAATTTGATAAAGGTGCCTCATCCAAACATTTTTCAAACTAAAATCAGAGGGCTGAGTATTCTCCGTAATAAGTGTACAAGTAGAGCTTCGTCTGTACTAAATTGATTACGTATATTAGGTGTACTAAAGTGATTCTGTAACTGATCCCAATTTTATTCGTTTCCCTCCAAATGACGTATTATACGTAATCCAATGTATTTAGTTTTATCCACACAGGTAGATAGAAAATATGTATCTATCGTTACTTCAATTGGTGAAAAACGAGAAATTACAAGGTTGTTGACGCCCTCGGTTTTGTAGAATTATGTTATTTTTATTTAGTGAAATTTATACAGTAGATTAATTATCGTTCATAGATTTTCGGGGTCTTTACCTTGAGGGGCCCAGGAAAAAGTATCCGCCTAGCCCCGTGGAAGCAACGCTACTGTAAATTCTTGACTTTACCATTCAAATATGTTCAAAATTTTAAACAAAATGCAATTTTTAATCACAAAGTTACTTTAACCTTTCGCCCAGTTTCGTTTTAGTTTTACTTCGTTATTCTAGAAAATTCGAAAACAAAAAACACGTCAATAATCTAACCAATTATAGGTGCTAAAATAAATAGCTTCTTCCTTTCGCCAAGAAGTGTTAATACACAGACTATGGACTTGCAAGGTACTCTTTATACATAGTCCTTGCCGCTGTGGCCTAAAGAGTTGTCAGAAATAAAGAGTAGTACGAAATTTTCATTGCATTCTCCTTTGATGGTCTTGAAACTCAAAAATTTGAAAAAAACCCGCGGTTATTCGACCAGTTTGCAAACTATTTGAAAATATCAAATACTTTTTCCTTCGCTATTCGAATATTCGACTATTTGGTCAGGAAAAACGAATATTCGCGAACGTTTCCAAGCGCTATTCGAGTCGACGAATCGAATATTCGATTTGGTATTTCAATCGAATTATTTAGTCTTACCAAAAATTTTGCACACACCTAAAAATCGCGTGATTTATTCGTCGTTTTGGATGAAGCGTTTTAATTCCTATATTCAAATCGTGACATTTTCCGTTATAGTCTTCAAGAAGAATTCGTCCCGAAATTGCCACGTGATAACCAATACAGGATAAAATCAAAGGCCAGTGTGACACTTTGAAGGCCGACTATGTCCTTTTACGGTTTACTCTGTCTTTTCACGGGAATTTGGCTGCCTGCATGGCACGCGTGCTTTACAGACAGCCGACTTCCAGTAAAGAGACGGAGTACACTGACCAATAATGTAATCGGCCTTTAAGTAATTTTTTGCCGAGAAGGCCTAATGAAGCGTATTTTCTTTAATAAAGATTAGTGTCTTTTCATTTTTTCACGTTTTCATGGTTACACATACTCAGTGGCGTAACCAGGATTTTGATTCGGGCGGGGGGCGCCATTGAAAAAAAAGTAAAAAAATAAAAATATTTGTACGTATTTACGTTTCGTGGGGGGGGGGCATGGTGCCCCCTGGCTACGCCACTGCACAAACAACGTTTATTTTAAAATATTTAAGCATAACTTAGGGGCCAACGATTTACGTATAAGCAAAGTACCACGTAGAATATGCAGTTTCAAGGCACACGTAGACCACCTGTAAATCTCAAAATTAGGCTAATGGCAGCTTTTACAATTTCATTTCGCGCGTGACAACACCACTACATTTTGTGAAGGAAATATCATGCAAATAAGCAGCGCCGTAACCAAGGCGGTGGAGGAAGCTCCGACCGTGTCCCCCTCCATGAAACGATGGTTTTAGGTACCCTTTTATTTTGTTTCCATCGCCCCCCCCCCCCCAAATCGAATCCAAATAAGTCGGTTTTCTTTACACATGTAGCGGTAGATTCGCGCGCCAAAACGTCATTTCGAATTCCATCATTTTACGAGCCACACTTTATCAGTTGCGTAAATACCACCGGGTTTGGCAGACACGTTTCCCTGGGCCCCCCAAAATTAGGGACCCAAAAATCTATAGTGTTAGAAAGTAATTTCTTCTAAATATAAATACATAAAGACAATCGTCTTTTATTCGTATCCCATAACACGTAGCCTGTGATAACTAAGGGGAATGTTTTGAACTGAAAAAATCTAAAGGTCTATCTCGAACTGAATTCGGTTGATGTAACAACGCGTAATGACGAATGTGAGATACAATTAATACAAACTTTATTTACAAAAAGAGAAAAGTAAAATGTTACAAAAGGATGTCTACAAATTAATATTCGCCGCGACTGGTTTTATTAACGAACAATAATAGTAGTTGCAGTTGTCATTCCGAGTTCACGGGAGATAATTTTGGGCGCTGTTGGTCCGTTGCTGTTTTAGCGTGATTCTGCCTTTTTCCCTCCAATTTAACAAAAGCTAGCTCTTGAAAGATGCTTTACAAAAGGTGGGGCAATATTTTCAAAAAAGCGAAGGGGAAAAAACCCAAGCCGGAGTGAGCGCGACTGAAGCTCGACTGAGCTAACACTCCGGTTGGTAAAGGGGAACGAGCGTCTGATCGTCACAGTCGGCTGAAGAATGTAATGTGCCCGCGAAAATCGGCGTTGGAAAATGCACGCTTGTAAACTACAAGGTGTAGGCTTTTGTCGCAAACGTGTAAAGGGTGATACATTTATATATATATATATATATATATATATATATATATATATATATATATATATATATCTAGATTCACAAATCAAATTTATAAAAGAAAAATAGTAAAAATAAAAGGGGGGGAGGTTTTGTTTTAACATAGCCCTACAGTTCATCATATGTTTATTTTCATCCACACAAGCACCACACATTTATTTACTTCGTGTTTTCTGCTATTCTTGAAAGTGATTATTTATTTTTTAAATTCATGGAAAGGCTCAGCTTTAAAAGGTGTTGATTGAGGGCCATTTATTTCAAGTTTAACCCCGGGCCCAAATTCCTATAGTTACGCCACTGCATTCTATACTTTTTTCGTTCAACATTAACCCAAATTTATGCGACCAATAAATGTTCTCGTATAAATATAATAATTTTTTAAAGAATTTCAGTTTTGAATGCCAGTGGCGTAGCTTCAGATTTTGGGCCCGCCAGCAACTAGACTCCTAGGGCCCTTACCCATTTACCGTTTAGAAATCTATGTAAACTATGGACATAAATTCAAATGGGTCCCCTAGGCCCATGGGCTCGCCCGCATTGCGGAATCTGCTTCCCCGTAGCTACGCCACTTTTGAACGCTCCGATGACGTGGCCACTTCAGCGGCACACTATCATAAACTTACATCTATTAACGTAATAACGTTCACGTTACTTATCGTATGTTACTTATGGTTAAATGAAACTATTAATATTTAAAAAAATGGTTATCAAATGTAAACAAAATTACGAAGAACTTAATTAATCCAAATTAAGCATTGCACAAAATAAATTTGATTTACTATCACCATATGTAAGCTAATTTCTCCTAAGTATGCCACTCTATCTTTATTCCATTGAAAAATCTTCACCACAAACCAGTAAAAAGGTGGACTACGTTAGATTTTAACCTTTTTATTCATCCTTGTAATTTTGGAAGTCACACTTTTGGCTACTAACATATTTATTTCAGCCAATGGAAAACCTCTAAATTGAGAAGGAATTTTCTGTGTCGGAATTTTAGTCAGCCCAATGTAGCTTTATTGAAATTTATAAACTCGCTCGGTTTGTGCGGATGAATTAAAAAAATGAGTAGTTAAGAAAAATAAAAGGTTGGGAAAATGACCAATACGGTTCAGTGATCACTTTCCAAAATGGAACAAGTAGTCGAAGTGGGATATTCCACCAGCGTTGTTAAAACCCATACCGAGCCTAGAAGAGTTAGGCCTAGGCTCAAAAGAATCTGCAAAGACTCCAACCTTGTAGATGCCCCAGAAAAGTTCAACCGGAATTTCAATTATTTTTTCCAATAATACTGCTTCTTGTATTTGACAATGCAAATTTATTTTAGAACGTGAGTCTCCGAAAACTTCATTAATTTGCAAATTCATTGCATTAACAGCACCGAACACTATATTGTATCTCATTTTAGCTCCTAAGCCTTGGTTGTTCAAACAGGTTGTTTAGTAAAATAATGGCCGTCGATTTATCAGACGTAGAGCTAATTGAGCGATGGCATAATCGGCATTTGAGATTCGATGACGTCAAATATTACATCAAATATGACGTCAAATATTACGTAGAGAACGGATGACGCAATATCTGGGAAACAAACCGTTAGTTAAGAAATAGAGCTAGTGGCATACTTATGAGTAACTATGTTACATATGCTATCACTGTAAGTAGGGCCCTCAGTATTATCCCACCGCTAAATTAATAATTGATAGTCTGTCTCGACAATGACCGTATAAATCACTACATCCTAAGAACTAGCAGCTATTTGTTAATTGAATCGAAACGCATTTAAATCATTAATTTTTGTTTCTGAAGGAAATTGTGGTCCTATTTGAAACCTAAACGCGCTTTGGCGCGTATATAATGACATAAAGTCAAAATTTTCTCAACGGATTTCCGGTTTCAGATTCTCCAATTGCCCAAATCCCCGGCGACACAGTTTCATTAGTCGACATCGTTACTCAACAGTTATTATGTTACTTATGCTTCAACGCTAATTTACATAATCGGCTTTTTATATTGCTATGTTATCATAAATTTTTAAGAAAAATGGGGAAAATTGGACTGAAGAATTTCAAAAATCACCCTTAGAAGTAACATTGTCTTAAAATACATTTGCGGCTGTTAGAATTTAAATTGGAAAGCCGTTGGTCTCCCACAAAGTTCTGTTGTCATTAAAAGGGACATTGAAGAGCGACCTACTCGATTTAAAAACAGTCATTCGGTAGTTATTTCTACTTCACAACGACAAGCGACCGAATGAAGTATTTTAAATTGACCAGAGGAGTCTTGTGAAAGTCCCTTTAAACACAACACCTTTGAAACCATCCAAATTTCACAGAGCCTTCCTTTTTTTATCTAGCGCCACGTCTTGTTAATATTTTAACCTACCGAACTAATTATTTCGATAAATAATATTGACTATAGGCGAAATTTCAATGTAGGCTAAAATGATTTGTGGAAAATTTTCTGTAGAATACAGAGCCGAATATAAGCGATAGGTAGAAATCTACACTTCAAAAGCTCCGGCCCGAAACAACCAGAGGGCAAAGTCTTGATTCTGGGTTCGAGGGTGACGCGTTATAAAGCGAGTGAAAAAGATGTAAAGCGATGACCATCAAAACCAAGAAACCCGTCAAATTTTCAATTTAGCTAAGTTTTCTGGCGTGTTTATATGAAAAATATTTAGCGAGGTTGGGCGTTTGTAGAGTTTTCTGTTCCTGTAGTTTCCCGGCCGCGTTCAACCTGGCTGGGAGATTTTTTTCTCGCGGGTAGACGTTTTTTCGTCAGTCGGGCCTATTCATGTTTATTTATCTCGTATTTTGCGTTTGTTCCTTCGCCCCCCCCCCTCGAAATTCTCATCAAACCCTTTCCGACTCGGTTATGTTAGACCGTTTTATTATTTTATAAAATCGCGTGATTTATTCGTCGATTTGGATGAAGCGTTTTAATTCATATTTTTCAAATCGTGACTTTTTCCGTTATAGTCTTAAAGGGAATATAAGCTCAAGTCTTTTTTTAAGGTTTTTTATGTTTCTTATGTTAACAATTTTGGCGGGTAATCACTAACCAGCGCCAAAAATATCTGAAGCCATAGGAGGGAGTGGGAAATGAACGAAGTGTTGGTGTTTCACACCAAAAAACCTGAGGTTATATTCTTTTTAAAGAAGAATTCGTCCGGAAATTACCACATGACGAGGGTTTAACCACTTTTGAAATCAGGTCAAATCAGTAGCTTCCATAACGTTAAATCAAAAGTGAAATCACGTGAAATCTGAAATCTGGTGTACAAAGTTTTCTGTTCCTGTTGTTTCCCGGCCGCGTACAAAATTTAAAATTTTGCAAAAAAAACTAAATTTATAAATATAATTTTTTATTTTTAGAGTTTTAGCCACAAACACGGGTTTATAAAACATAGTGCACAGCTGCCACAAAATTACAAGGGGTTACTCAAGTTGTAAGGGCCACAAATTAATTTGCCCACCTGTGTAAAACCTTAGAGCCGTTACTGCTTCTCCCTTTTTTCAATTTCCTGACTTTTCCCTGTTTTCCATGTTTACCCTGACGCGTGGCAACCCTGCATCACCTATTGGTTGCTATGCCCCCCCCCCCCCCTGGATGCGCCACTGCCTCGAGCTAATGAATTCGAAATTCGTGTAACGTCTACGTCGTCTTAACTCCGCCTTTTTTAACATCGTGCCAGTAGAACCTTTGACATTCCAAGAGTTATTTCATTTGCAGGGTCAGATTAAAAGTGTGGAGACCCTGGAGCAAAAAAGGAGTGGCGGTCCCGAATTATCTTTCAAAGTCTCCCGTTATAGGAGCTGGTGAAAGTGTGAGAACTGCTCTTTTGAGGTCAGAACTTTGGTTATACTTATTCATATTATGTTACTTATGGTTAAAGGAAACTAACAACTGTGCCTATTGGTGTTTAAAGCTAGAGGGGGGTGTTAAATTATCACCAATGGCGTCGCCGCTGCAGAAAAATGTTCGCCGATTAAACAGTTTGCTCAAACCAATTTCTAGGCGTTTACGCAAACGTCTACAAATCTGCAGAACGTTGCAGACGTTCGCGTAAACGCCAAGATATGAATTGGAAAAAATTTCTATAAATCGCAGCGCCACCGCCAAATATTTATTTCCTAACGCCACCGCCGCTTGAAATCTAGTCGGTTTACGGGTATTGCACGTGGTAATCTTTGTGCGGACTGCGGTCCTCATACGGTGATCTTCGTGTTCCTGGAGCGGTTTTCGCGATCGCTGTCCGCGATGTCCGCGATGTCTTCGCTGAATTTTTCTGTGCTAATATGTTACATATAAAGTTTTAGTAGGAAATTTTCGGGCTCATCCTAATAATTAACGATGGCTCCCAAAAACGGTGAGTAATTGTTTTATGTAGTTATTGTTCTCTAATGGTTCTTATTTTGAATAAAAATTATCAGTTGGTTTTATATCCATAACCGAAAATTATCCCAACAAAAAGTTTGCATATTAAATTGTTTTATAGCTGTGAACCAACAGTGGCGTAGCTTCAGAGTTCGGCCGGCTAGCATCTTGAATCCATGGGTCCTTTTTTCGAATTGATCGTTTAGGAGAAAACTAAGAATTTTTATAAAGATGTATATTAGACTTTTCTTGTAGCAAAGTAGGCTATATATTTAATTTGGCATCAAAAAACTTGAGAAGCTAAATACATAACTAAATGATTACTTTCCGTCGTTTTCGATGTGTGTTAACCAGCAAGAGCTATTTTGTAGTTTCAATGACTGACAATTATAATAACGTTATAAATTTTTTTGGATTGTTGTAAAGTATGGCTCTCGTTTTGAATGGGGTCACCCGCATTGCGGGCCCTGCGACCCTGCTACGCCACTGTCACGGAAGAATATCCATATATAAACAAGTATCCACCATTTTTATGATTAATAGAAATTTTTGTGGGTTATCCCGGTTATGTCAGCTTATTTGCAGTCTCAAGAAAATTCGCCTCTGACATGCTTACGAAGTTCTTTTTTTAAACCCAAATAACATAATATTCAGGGCCGTGCAGAGGTATCCTGGGGCCCGGGGCAAAATTTACTCGCGGGCTCCTTAGATTTGCAACCCCTCCCTGGAGCCCTGAAAATATTTTCCCACGTTATCATGACTTTCACCCCCTAAACGGTCCCTGGTGGGCCTTTTTCGGCCGGGCAGCGGGAGGATATAGGCGTTTAAATAAACCCCTCTCTGACTGTCTTGCCCCCCTGTTGAAAAATGCTGCCAGATTTATGCATAGAAAATTCTTAGCTTTGGCAGTATAAAGAGAAACCATAGACAAACCAGTTATATGTCCAGTCGCAGCAGCACAAACTATAATCGGCGATGGATGATCGTTTATTTAAACGCCTATTGCCTTCGCTGTCCCTCCTTTGCACGGCCTTGAATTTTTTTTTCGTATTTTCTTTGTAATAAATGGTTTATGGCGTTTTGTGGCCAGTGTTTCTTACCGGCATTTTGGGGGTTGGGGAAATAATCTATCTCCCCCTGGCAGAGTTTTGATAAACTTTGGGCATGCCACTGGACAACCACGTGTCTGGAACCTCCCTGGACACATATTGTAAAAGAAAGACTGATCTGGGCAGTTTTATGTCATATATTATGCTACTTTTGATTTGAATAATTGTGATTTATATCTGGTTTGGTTTTAAAACTTAAATATCTGGTGGGTCTATTATTAAAAATAGCCGTTTAATATCTGGTTCCAATATAAAACCTAAATTAAAGACGTTCTTAAATTATAAATATCTTTAATCTTGATTAAATATCCTTTTGGATTCTTTAAAATATCTCTAAACTAAAGGTTTAAGGTTTTATTGATATCACTATTAACACTAATTGAAGCAGCAGGGGCGTGATTCTACTCTTATCGTATAGCGACTGAACGATAATAAATTTTTGTTAGCTTATATAAGTGCTATGGAGCTAACCAGTGGCGTAGGAACGGGGATGGTACAGGGGTACAATATAAGAGGCGTTCTTAGCCTTTATGTACCCCCCCCCTAAAATCAAAACGTTCCTACGCGCCTGGAGCTAACGAAAATTTTCTTTCTTTAACACGAAACGACAAGCGTAGAATCACGTCCCTGTACAGTATACAGTAACTAAGTATTAAATATTATAAAATATTGAAGGGAATGTTACAGTGGTCAAATAATGACTCGCGACTAAATGCTCGAATCTATTTGGGGTCAAAAGAGGGCAAAAAATCGAAGTTGATATTTCTAGCTCTATTATTATCAAAACTAGTGAGCTTTCTAAAAGTTTCAATTTCTGTTGTCTTTTACTGTTAAAAGGAAGGTAAAGTTTGTTAACTCAAGGTGAAAGTATCGAAATATATTTTGATTATAAGTTAAGTAAATGACAAATTAATACAGTAGTATTATTTGGTAAATAAATATTTGATATCTATTCTACTAATTTTTCTTTAATTTATTTGTATAATAAAATTGGTGAAAATTTAAAAGACCGAAATTTTTTTTTGTTTACGTGAGTATTGGTAAAGGCTTCCCACATTTATCACAAGCATCCTTGTCCATAGTTATCAAAATCTTTGGACAGGAATAACATTTCCACAGATCAGTTTTTATATTTAAAATTTGAATGATTATGAGCATGGCTTCCGAAGTAAAATAGTTTATGGCAGCTAGGAGCAACAAACACAACACCCCACACAAGGAGAACGCAACCCGTCAAAAGTCTTGGATTTTCTTGTGTAAGTTTTTCATTGGCTAGACGCTTTAGCGCCTGCTACCGTTGGAAGGGGAAAATTTGAAAATTGTCTTCCCCCCGCCCGTAAAACATTCATGGTAAAGGCTCGTGACGCTCGTCCAATGAAATTCGTACACAACCCTTCGTTAGCGTGTTTAAAGGCTAGCTGCGTTCTCCTTGTGTTTGTTGCTCCTAGATGGCAGCATCTCTAATCTTAGCACTAATGTTAATAACTTCGTCTTGAACATTTTCAGGTATTATTTCAACGTTTGATTATTCTATTTTTCCATATCCGTCTATAGCTTTATCTGCTACGCTTTTTTCCACAAAATATTCGAGAAATTGAAATTTGTTTGCATTCCAACTCTGATCTTTTAGATACATGTAGTTTACTGAAAGTTAATTTTCCAAGAGTAGGCTTATTATCTTCAGCTATGGTTGCGCAATAAGAATGTTCAGGAGTCGTTGGATGTTCATGGTTTCGAGTAGACCCTTTCTTAGATAAAATTCCATTGAAGCTTTCTCGGCTAGGTCTGGCCATAGACAGAATGAATGAATGAATTTTATTTACCCATAAGATCCCTTTTAAATCAGGGAGGAGCAAAGGCTCGCAGGTACATAATGGTACTACATAAACAACAATAAGAAACGTTGATATAATAGGTTTCGAGTTAATATAAAAAGGTGTTAAAAAACAAAAACCAAAAAAACTTAAATGAACAAGTGCTATATACAAATATATACAAAATGGTAAACTATTACTTATAACACGGTCAGGAGGGGGGGGGTAAACACTATGGCATAGCCTTTCGTTTTTCTTCAATTTTTCAACGAGCTTGTTGTATGGAATCCTCCGATTTCTATGGTTGGAATATGCATATTTGCGGGATTATTTTCACTATTTGTGGCTGTAGAATTACCAAATTTACTATCCAACCCATCCATTTTGGTTATACTACTCTCATTGCGAGTTGATTTAGGAATTTGTATATCCAGTAAAGATTTAGATGCCATACTTTTTCAACTGTATTTAAAATATCTCTTAATTAAGTTCCTAATGGACGCTTCAATAAAAGATACTCGGTTTCTACTCCCCTCTCCAAATTCATCTGGGAATGAGCTATTTCCGGTTGGTCGGTTGAACGGCAAAATGTACCCAAAAACTGGTAACACTGCTAAATGTTTGATATTGAGATTTTATCATTGAAATCTCATAGAACTTGTCATTCGCCGAGTGCGCCGTATTTGAAGATATGAAGAATGAACAAATGTTTCTATAGTAACGTAATTAAAAAATAATAATGAGCTAGGTGACGCTAAAATCTTGGCAGAACCGCTCTTTGAGCTCTGATTGGCTGAGATCTGGCTATCGTCTGCCACGGCGTTTGGTCCATTTCCCAGTTACACGGCAGCATTCTAGTTACCTATGAGATTTCTATGGATTTTATTGGTTCGTTGAACGTTTACGCGCCCAATAGTTTTCTGTGCAAAAATAACAGACTTAATTAAATGGTAATTTTAAATTACTTTCTTAATTTAAATATAAGAAGTATGAACTTATATATTTTAAAACATTGCATTATTTTGTAAACTAAATTTGATGCATTTACTATACGCAATAAGGCTTAAAGTTATCTTTTAAATGTTTATTGTGTGAACATGTTTTTTTCTTCCAAACATTGGTAAAGTTTTACTCAGGTCTAGTTGTTTAAAAATATTAGTTCAAAATTTGAACTGGTTGAAAGTTCTCGAAATCAATAACGGCTAATTCAGCAATTGCTCTTAATTCAAGTGTATAGTGTATAATTGCCAATAGAGACTTGGCACTCCGTAGCTTTGGCCATGGCCGCCATTGTGGTCATATTTTTCTCCCCACGATAAAAACTATTGAAAAAAAAACTGACGTAGCACTGCCAATACCCTATAGTCATTAATGGTCAATTTATAGGCAATAAATAACTCTTAGAGTTACTTGCTATAAGCATTTACTTGAAAAATGTGCTTGAAACTTGAAATTGACAAACTAAGCTCACGTCAACAGAGAGTAACGTTTCATTTTCACATTTCTTGCATTTGACAACCTAAAAATTTTAGGGAAAGGGAAAACTAATATTTTTTCTTGACAGAAATGTGGTTATGTATTATTGGTGGACCTCTGACCTTTATGGGTGAATATATAACATGTTTCTGAAATGTTTTTGGCCATATTTTTAAACCATATTTGTTGTTTTTCATGTAGTTACGGATAGGATGAGTGTAATTAGTGTAATTTTGACCTTAACGAGTTAATATATAATAGATAAATCTATTATATATTAACTCAAATTTATAACTTATAAGTTTCAAACCATATTTGGTATTTTTCATGTAGGTATGGTTATGATTAGTGGAATTGGTTGAATTTTGACCTTTACGAGTTAGTAGCTGAAAACTATTCGTGAGTTCTGGATAGTTCAGAACTTTTGTACGAAAAGTTGTGATTCAAATTAGGATCGTACGATGTGCAGACGAATTTTAGAGATTTCAACCTTGAGTTCCGGCCAGTACTTGCTCTTGAGCAGGTACCATTAAAATGGTTCCAAACGGTTCAACAAGAGGTTCTTGTCTTTTAGATTTATATTTTGAGTACACATTATTGACATAAGTTTGTAATCACACCTAGTTATTCTGGTAGTATTGTGATCTTCAAACCAGTCTGAAACATAAGGGAGTGTTTTATTTAAATCTTAAACATAAAATGAAGGATATTTATTATATAGAGGTGGTTAAAATTATAAAAATTGCAATTTTTTTAGGTTCAGTAAGCGAGGAATATTTGGATTGTTTTGCTATTAATTTAGCAGTGCTATTTTGGTCATCAATTTTATCTAAATCATTTTTGTTCGAGACTGCATAGAAGATTATAGCGTATTCGATAATCAGTTTTATTAGGGCGTTGTATAATATTCTTAATGTTTCATTATTTAGATGAGATTGTAGTGGTGATTGGTAGTGGTATACGCGGGGGGGGGGGATTTTATTATATTGTTTTTAGCTCGCCCCTTCAAGTTTGGACGTTATTTATCATGTCCGTAAGTAAGCGATTCGCGATATTTCATTAGTGGCTTGGATCTTCTGATCACAATCATGACGTTAATCATGCTGTAACGTAAGCATCCACTCCCGTTAAATCCACAGGAATGCATAACCCCTGAAATGAATACAGAAAAGCCACACTTTCGAAACACAGTAGAAGCCTTTGACCAGCCATTAGAGGCGCCGCTAGTAGCCCTCGGAAGCGCGGGGAAAATTTTGACCAGCATCTGCTATCGTATGCAAGTTGAGCCATCGAACACTCCAGTCTATGTAGCGAAGCGTATATATAGTCTTTGGGAAAAAGACAGACCAAAACTATCTTACCCAAAAACAGAACAACTTATCTTCTAACCCAATAGTGGAAAAACCCCCATTGGTCAATACTCTGACCAATAACTGCAAAGCTCATAACAAAATACTACCAGAGTGGCAGTAAAACTACTATCGAACGATGTACGCCACAATGCCGTGACAACCGCAACTGCCATAGCGAAAAATAAATAAAATGGGGTAGTGCTCAGTACAAATTCTAGGTGGCGATAGCGATATGACTCGAAAAAAAACTTTCATATCTCAGTGGGACCGAGTTAGCCTTCTTAATCTTTCTTCCATGCTGTTACTGGCAGTAGTGGCGGCAGGATTTTTGGGGAGGTAGGCCAAACATTTGGAGCCCCCCCCCCCACCAAAATTTTGGTGCCATTTTTGGTTAAAATTGGTACGCAACGAAAAAAATAGAACTAAATATGAATTTAAACAATTACGTATCTTCCATACTACGCATGCACATTCCTTTACTTCAGAACTTACAACTTTAGGAAAATGAATGTACGTAGGTGCACTAAGTAAAGTAAGTTTAAGAACCGTTTATTTGTAAAGATAAAATTAAAGGTACAATTTTTATATAGTAGCGCTTGCGAAAAATTAAAACTATAAAATGAACTACTGTCAAAGAAAAGTTACTCGTAGTCTCGTACCTTTGAAAGGAACAAAAACAGCAGCGTCGTTAAGCGAAATCACTCACATTGAATTACAAAATTTTCTGATTTTTAATAATTTGGAGGCCCATATATTTAAATTTGGGAGACCCCTTAAGACGACTTTTGGAGGCCACTACCAAAATTTCAAGTAGGCCCAGGCCTGCCCCGGCCTGTTGCTGGCGCCTCTACTGGAAACTGGCTAATTTCCCAAATATTGGCAAATACTAAATTTTAATAAAAATAAAAACATGCCAAAGAAAAAATATATTGGTGCAATTTTAGACAAATATACTGGGTTAGTTTCCAGGTTATGGCCTAGAAACTCTCTTATCTAGTTATTTCTTATAGTAATATATCAAGGATTTTTCCTCAGTTTGAATTATAGTCTGCTATCAAAGACTATATAATGCTTCACTTAGCTTAAGCGAACCTTTATATATGCTTTGGTCTGCTACATATCTGTATGGTGTTTTTAATGGTTTTTGTGTGAAAAACTGAAACATTTAACATTCAATATTTTATTACAATTAAATGCATTGAATTTAAAAGGAAAATTAAGCTTTAGTTAGAGTACGTTACTCCTTATAATCAAATTACTTCCCAAGTTGTGACAGGTATTTTTACCTTATGATGTAAACTATGGCTCGCCAATCTTCGAGTCTAGATAAATGTTCATAAGTATATGTGTATGCTCTAGATAAATTTATTTCATCATCTAGATCGTCTTGGCTTGTAATATCTTATTTTGGTATATTTACACAATTTAAATAATTAAGTTGGAAACGAAGGGTGTTTTATAGTTAGGCAAATGACTGACTTATTGGAAATATGAATTCGGGTGGTAAAAACTAATTTTGCAAAAATCCCCCTATGTATGCAAGTTGAAACTTGTTGGTCAAGAAGCAGTAGGGGTGGGGTGAGAAGGTATAAAGGATTTGCTCTTTTTTCCCTACCAGGAAGTTTTTATCTTCTCCTGCGCTTTTCTAGTGCGAAATCCAATAGTCATTATCTACTATCCTAACTTAGGGCACTAATAGTGCTATTGTGTAGCCTTTTTTGGTTTTTTCACTATCCTCCCCGTAGACTGTAAAGTACCTTGCTAAGTCGTGTTTAAGAATGTATTCTATCTATTTAAATTAAAATTCTAATTTTTTTGTTTTTTTTTATTTCTATTAGAACGTTGCAAGAATACATATTTATTTAAATATATCGAAGATAATGTATTGTATTTATGTAACCTACAAAGAGTTCGATCAAAGTCCAAACTGAAGCTTGGAGAGGAGTATTATGTGAAATGGTCAGATATGCGATATTACAGGGCTATTTTGCTTTTCATTGGAGGTAAGTTTTTTATTCCCACTAGTTAGAGATTCATAAATTTTAGCAAATTTATATTGGTCTTACCAAGAACGCATAATTTTACTAAGAACTGTGAACGGTAACATTATCAAATTGTAGTGTTAATGCCGGGTCAAAATAAATTCAAGTCTGAGCTGGGGTTTTATTATCGACAAAAAAATAGTCAGGGTTTGGGATGGAATTCTATTTGTTATGAAGCCGTTTTGAAAATGACCTAGTCCTAATTTGAATAAAAGCTATATATATATATATATATATATATATTGATTCACAATGAACATGTTTATAAGATAAATGAATTGCACTAAACTGTGGGTTGGGTCCACACCAAGTTGGAGCTAGGAGTTTTTTTAGCAGTTAACTTTTGCAGTGAAAAGTTAGATTCTGAGATGTGCCACAAGTACCATAATCATATGACAACGTTATCCTGGTTATAACGGGAATAACTAGTGCACGTAAGATCTCATTTGCTGGATTTTGTACTGCTAAAACTCTATCCCATTAAAATCTCTTAATAAAAAAAATTAAATGCACCATTTCAATACGATCACGGTTTTATGAAGATTTGAGTTTATCGGGCTTGTCATTTTTTAAATAGCATTTTTGGTAGCGATTTAAATTGCATAAATATATAAGGCAGTGTGATCATTCTTCCTTTATTTTATAATTTTTCCTATATTTCAGTGCTTTGCTTTATTTTCCTATAATTTAACCATTTTCCTATAATTTAACCATTTTCCTATAATTTAACCATTTTCCTATAATTTAACCATTTTCCTATAATTTAACCATTTTTCCTATTTTTTCCTATAATTAGATATTATTTTGTATGTCGTGTGGTTTTTTCGTGTCACCAGAGGTGCCGAAGAACCCACCTTAGAAATAGTTAGAAAATAAGCAATTGAAATTGTCTAACTAGTCCTCGATGCACGAATCGGTGAAGTTTTTAAAGTTAAATCAAAACCAATTTAAATTTTATTTATCAAAGAAAATACTCCTATATTATCCTATAAATCGACTGTTGAATTTCTTATATTCCTATAAATATTTTGGGGTTTTTTAGTGGTCACCCTGATTTAATAAATCAAAAAAATGTAATTGTATTTAAAAAAAACTGCCCTTGATATTGTTTTTCCTCTAGTGTTAGCATAAGTTTTATCTATCTTATATAAGTCTGACCGTTAGCCTAAATTCTTATGAGACCCTCTCCCAGAGCAGATGACACTGACATCTGGCAGTTAATTCTGACAATTAAGCTGCCATTTAAAAATGATAGGCACACTTATTGCGTTAAGACATATTTTGAAGTTTAAAATTTTCTAATAGACAAAACTGCAGCTATTGAAAAAAAAAATTATTTTGAAAAATGCGTACAATCAACTGAGGAGGCGACCAACGAAGGCCATGCACACAACGCTGAAGCGACCGACGAAGGACATGCGCACAACGCTGAAGCGACCGACGAAGGACATGCGCACAACGCTGAAGCGACCGACGAAGGACATGCGCACAACGCTGAAGCGACCGACGAAGGACATGCGCTCATTGCTGAAGCGACCGACGAAGGACATGCGCACATTGCTGAAGCGACCGACGAAGGACATGCGCACAACGCCGAAGCGACCGACGAAGGACATGCGCACAACGCCGAAGCGACTGACGAAGGACATGCGCACAACGCCGAAGCGACTGACGAAGGACATGCGCACAACGCTGAAGCGACTGACGAAGGACATGCGCACAACGCTGAAGCGACCGACGAAGGACATGCGCACAACGCTGAAGCGACCGACGAAGGACATGCGCACAACGCTGAAGCGACCGACGAAGGACATGCGCACAACGCTGAAGCGACCGACGAAGGACATGCGCACAACGCTGAAGCGACCGACGAAGGACATGCGCACAACGCTGAAGCGACCGACGAAGGACATGCGCACAACGCTGAAGCGACCGACGAAGGACATGCGCACAACGCCGAAGCGACTGACGAAGGACATGCGCACAACGCCGAAGCGACTGACGAAGGACATGCGCACAACGCCGAAGCGACTGACGAAGGACATGCGCACAACGCCGAAGCGACTGACGAAGGACATGCGCACAACGCCGAAGCGACTGACGAAGGACATGCGCACAACGCCGAAGCGACTGACGAAGGACATGCGCACAACGCCGAAGCGACTGACGAAGGACATGCGCACAACGCCGAAGCGACTGACGAAGGACATGCGCACAACGCCGAAGCGACTGACGAAGGACATGCGCACAACGCCGAAGCGACCGACGAAGGACATGCGCACAACGCCGAAGCGACCGACGAAGGACATGCGCACAACGCTGAAGCGACCGACGAAGGACATGTAGATAATAAATCTATCTGCGAAAAACCGACAGGTCAGTTAATAGACGATTACAATGAACTAAATAGCAATATTGATCTTGATTCTAATAAATACATAACAGGTTGCAAAAATGACTCGAATGGTAGCTTTAGTAATTTTGATGATTCGGAGGGAAGTGAATGCGATGATACCAAAACCTCAGATTCTTCTTGTTCAAATGAAGCTGGACCCTCTCTGAGAGTGTCAAAACAAAAAAGTAAGACTTATTGTTGCATTTTCTTAACGTGGTTTTAAATAGAGCTCAACCCGAGGGGTCAAACACTTGCCAATATTTTGTATGGGATTTAAGGGTTTTGGCGATTTTATCATTACTTTTTGAAGTGATTTTTTGATTTTAATGTTAATTTACCATAGAAAGAGTTAAGTGATTTTGTAATTTTTATGTACGGGATTTTGGTAAATGTCTGACCCCTTGGTTCAACCCCAAATTTGAACCACTCATAACTGTTTAGTGTGTAAAATTAATTAAGTCAAATTTTTAGTTGTTTTTGTTCCCTTTTGTTTACACTTAAAAAAATATTCTATAATCTCACACCTTAAATCTTAAACACCTTTTATTTGAGTAATTTGGTTTGTTTCAGGTCTGAACATTGAAGAAAGCCAGTTAAATAAACAGAAATTTAAGAAACGTTTATTTACGGATGGAGAGTACAAGGATCTTCATATCAGTAAAGCCATAAAAATAAATTGCAAACGAGTATATAACAAAAAGTATTTCTGTATTTTTTGTAAGAAATATTTATCTAAACTCGCAAGGCATCTTGAGCAGAAACACAGTTCGGTAAAAGAAGTGAAATCAGCCCTAATGCATTGCAGGGGATCCCCTACTAGAAGAAAAAAATTTCAGATGTTGATAAACAAGGGATTGTTCGTAAAAAATGCAAAGCATTTTACAAAGGAGAAAGGTTTAATTGAAGTTAAAAGACGTCCATCAAACGATCAGCTTCTGTCCAACTATCTTCCATGCAAGCATTGCTTAGGTTATTATAAAAGACAACATTTGTGGCGTCATTCTAAGAGGTGCTATTTGGCGCCAATTAACAAATCCAAAAAACAATCTCAACAGAAAGATGGTCTAATGTTACTCCCCGTAGGCAATGCTGTTCCTAATATTTTTAAAGAAAAAGTCCTAAACAAAATGATTGCGGATGAAACTACTTTTTTTGTTCGGCAAGATCCTCTAATATTGCAATTTGGGTACTCGATGTTTAGGAAACACGGCCATCACCAACAAAGATTAACTGACATTTCATCAAAAATGAGAGAGCTTGGTAAATTACTAATTGATGCAAAAGAAAAAGATTCTTCTGTAGGACATCTGGAAGATTTAATAAAACCAAGCCGATTTGATGATGTTATCAGCTCAACAAAATCAGTTTGCAAATTTCAAGGCGTAGGCAGTACATTTTCAACACCGTCATTGGCATTGAAATTAGGCATGTCTCTGAAAAAGGTAGCAAATTTACTGGAAAGCGAAGCCATCAAATGTGATGATTTGGAGAAAAAAAACATGGCAAAAAACTTTGTCAAACTAATGGATAGAGATTGGGAAAAAGAGATTTCAACCCATGCCCTTGAAACTTTAAAGAAATCAAAGATGAATAAGAAAACACTCCTACCTATGGCTGAAGATATAGTGAAATTTAAATTATATTTAGACAGCGAACTGGAAAAAGTTGAAAACGAGTGTTCCGTAGATGGTAAAGTCCCGAATCTGACAGTTTTTTCTCAACTTTCAAAAATAACACTCGCTAGACTTATTCTTTTCAACCGAAAAAGAGCAGGATAATCTGAGAGGATAGAGGTGAAAGAATATTTAAAGGGTCTAGCCAGTGATAATGATATTTCTTCCGACGTACAAAAATCACTCAGTGTAGTTGAGAAAAAGCTTTGCTCAACATTGCAGAGGGTAGAGATAGTTGGAAAGAGGGGGAGAATAGTTCCAATTATACTTACGCCCAAGTTAAAAAATAGTATGGATCTTTTAGTTCACTCGCGTGAATATGTGGGTATCAGTAAAGACAACCCATACTTATTTGCAAGGGGAAATACAGAAACATTAACACCATATAGAGGATCTGATTGTATGTCGGAGTGTGCTTCAAAGTCGGGTGTTAAAAATAAATCAAGTTTTACTTCAACAAAACTGCGAAAGCATGTTGCCACTATAGCGCAGGTGATGAATCTTCAACCAAATGACATCGAACAATTGGCAACCTTTATGGGTCACGGTGTGGAAATTCACAAACAGTATTATCGTCTGCCAGACGACGCAAATCAACTTGCGAAAGTTAGCAAAGTTTTAATTCAAATGGAGAAAGGGAATATAAGTTCTTTGAAAGGAAAAACTTTCAATGATATTGACGTGACATTGACAGGTAAATATTAAGTTATTTATTCATCTAATTATAAATAAATTTTCTTACGAAAAACTCATATAATGAATGCTAAATGAATTTCTATGGACTGTATAGGAAGACAATGGGTATTTTATTGGAGTTTGACTACCATTTAAAAAACTAATCCAATTTTTAATAGTTACTGAATTGTATTTGTGTTGGTATAATGGGAATGGAACTGTAAACAACTTTCCATTAAAACCCTATCGCCGCCTGTAAAATGATTTCTTATTAGTTTTAACTCCAATTTTAACCTAATGAACACCTTTTGTATGGCTTTGTAAACCTGAATTACCACAAATATTTTCCAATTTATAACAATCCAAACAGTTTTCAATATCAATGAAATACTGAATTTCCCCATAAAGAATAAAATTTTTATTTATTTTTTTTTAATTGTATGCCCTCCCTGAAAAAAAATCCTGGCTACGCCACTGGTTTTAATGAAATATTTGGGGTGGCGGAGTGGTTAGCACTTTCGCCTCGCAGCAAGAGGAGCCGGGTTCGATCCCAGCTTGTGGCACTGGGTGAAAACTCTTAACAAATCCTTCTGCGTAGAGTTTGCAAGTTCTCTCCCCCACTGATTTAAGGGGTTTCCCTCGAGATCTTCGGTTTCCCCTTCCATAAAAATTTGTTGAGGTTAACGGTAAAAGTTAGTGTAGGGAGCTGTTGGCTCGCAGGGCTTGCCACCACCCTCCTACGCATTGTAACCCGGCCACCTGAATTAAAAAGGCTTTAAAATGGCTCGATGACTTAGGCCTAGGGTGGTGCCTTGGGTATTATCCTAGCTGATTATTATTATTATTACAGAGGCATAGTTGGGGCAGGAGCGTAACAAATGGCCTATTTAATTCGGTTCTCTTAGAATTTCACTACGGATCCTGAGTAACCTGGCGCCATCTATCGAAACTAAGCATGCCGCTGTTCAGTGTTAAACCTGACTTGGTGGGTTACAGGTCGAGTCTGGTTCACATTTTTCAGAGTAGTATCATGTTGCGTTGGGTTGACTTTCCAACTCAATCTGACAATGTGTTAAGAAAATATGAAAACCTTTGTGTTAATACACTTTATTTCGGATTTCAAATGCAGCCATTCTATATTTTGAAAATTGACAGTGTTTATACCAAGAGATAATCTTAGGTCATATATTTCAAAGATACTTTTTGTATCGAGCATTCATTAAAGAGTGACTCTGGCTAGTTTATATTACGTAAGACTGATAATTGGGTTACATCACCGGCAAGCAATAATTTTGAGGATAATGAATCTTCTCTATCCTCGCCTTCATTGCCTTCCAACAATGCTACCAAAGGATTCCACTAATAAACTATTTTAATAAAGATGAAAATAATGATATTAAACCAATCAAGAGCAAAAGCTAGAAAATTTGAGGTGAACTGCCTACTAGGTAGAATAGTGGGCAACGGTAGGGAAATAAGGAATTTTTTTAAACTAGTCCTTAGGATTAGTTACCCCTATTGTCTACGAAAATAAACTGGTACTTAGGACCAGTTACCCTTACTTAGATTTTTTTCTACTGGTCCCATTGTAATTTTTTAAGTTATGTCCTCGGTTATGTCGGTATCAAAATTAATTTTCAAACTGCCTTTAACACAGACTCAAATATTTTTTGGCATCACATCACAAGATTTCTTTGTATCACAAAATTATTTTTGGAATATGCAAATATTACCTTTATAAGTTTACATTGGTATCACAGAAGGAGTTTCAATAGTTGAACTAAATGTAAAAAATTAAGTTTAGTTTAGGGCCCTGCAAATTGGCTGTTTTCTAATCTTCAAAATTAATAGCAATTGAATCATGCATTATAATTCAATTAGTTGATTCAATTGATAGCCGATTAAAGAATGCGAAATCGCCCATTCGCAGGGCCCTGGTTTATTTATGCTTAGGAACTTATTTTTAAATTTCTAACTAAAAATCGTCAATCTAAATAGTTGCTTATTTAACTTGATACACTTACTAAAGGCTGCTGGTAACTTCGTAAGCTCTCTTTTGTTTTTAAATTAAAAAACTGGTCAAAGCAATTACAAACTGGTTTTGGACCAGTGGACGTGTGCTATTTCCAGGACTGGTGGCAAAATCCCCCAGGACCCTTGGCTTGTCACCCTTAGAAAAATTGAATGTAACATATAAGAAACTAAAACACAACTTTTGAGGAACATTTCAATTTATAGGCAACCAAGCACAACTATAAATTTATGTCCCCCAATATTAATAAAATCTGGATTTGGTCCCTAAATCACCCTATCTCGGAGGCTAAAATTTTTAAATGGGCATATCTGGCAGTTTTGGACAGTTCTTAAACTTGGATTTGCAGTTCTAAAACTCAAATTTGGGCAGTGCTATTTATCATTAACTTTTCATCAAAAAAGTATGAAAGCTTTAAAATACCTGATAACCTGGCAGTCCTAGTTTTAAAAGATTTAATAACCAATAAGGACATGGCATAGTGATTTTGCAAGATGCTTTTTTCTATAGAAAAATTGGCCCTCAAAATGGCGGCTATGGCCAAAGCTACAGACTGCCATGTCCCTATTTCATCAAGCTCTGAACTCGGGAAATCGAGGAAATTATGTTGTAGATGGTACATATCGATTAACGCAGTCATGACATGACATTTTTGCTCAACGGAGTTACTTATCTACAGCACTTTTTCCTTAATAATTTGGATATAATGTTTTAAATTTTTTTAACTATATTTCTATACGCAAAATTTGTACCCCCGCGCAATTTCTTATGAATTTCGTTATTTTTGTGATAAAACAATTTTAAAAATTAAAACTAAGACAATTTAAAAAATTTCCTACTTTTAAAAAGTTAAATAAAGATCTAATTTTTCATTTAATGGCTTCTACATGTATTTGGTTCCTATTTAACCCTATTTCTAACGATAAAAAAATCCCTATTTCCCTGTTAACATATGAAAGGTCATAAAATAACCCAAATAGGTTGTGTGTACAATATTTTATTATTTTTAATTGCGTGCCCCTCCCAAAACCAACTCCTGGCTATACTCCTACTAAAAGTTGTTTTTTTTTAATGAATTTTTTCAAATGAATACATAACTGAGTATTTTCGTGTATTTAGATGATGATGATGATGATGATGCTTATGAGGAGGAGGGGGAGGATGATGGTGATGATGATTATGAAGACCAAAATGAACCTGATATGGAAGATGGTAAGTAACCAAGTCAATGCCATTTTCTG